>NW_010326414.1:19605-56716 GCF_000700745.2 Antrostomus carolinensis
ACAGCAAAGGACCAAGAGGTCCTCACACAGAGAACCTTTGAGGCCACCACTAGAAACTGAATATTCGCCTCATTGGAGTACACAGGGATAAGACTGAAGGAGCATGCACTGCTGAGCAGTGACAATTCTTACACGATCTACTGGTCAAATCTTCATACACTTGAGCTGTTTTACCATGGACAAAACAGATTCCAGTGGGTTGTTTGTCCTTATCTAGACTACAGAATCTGCACACATTATCTGTATGTGAATACAGGATAGAAGGAGAAGTAACAAGCTATTCTGTAGCTGGCAGATAATAATAAAAGAAAAGCTGTCCTATGATTTCCCACAATGAAATATTTGTCTAAAAAGCATGAAGTTAAGCATAACAAAGATTCTGTTACAGAAACATAGGTTCACCATAACAGTTTAGAATTCTGTCCCAGCTAGTGAGATATTCTGATACTGAGACTGACCACACTCAGATGCTTCAAGCAATGAGTCAAAAAACTCTGTACCAATTGACAATAAACACTAATTTTTAAACAAAGCATGAATACTTCAGAAATAAATCTGTAAACTTGCATTGTTTTGCAAGAGTACCATTAAGCTCACAGCCTTGCACAGGAGTAGTGGTGAATTCTCAGGTAAATAGATAGAAAATATAATTTTATAAAACTTCTTTGTGTTTTGTTTTATTTATAAGACATGTTGATAGAAAATGGTCTTGCTTCTGTCCTTTATAAAACAATTATTTGGGTATTTAAATAATGGTGTTGGAAACTTTATTTTGTGCTGCATCCAAAATATATGGAGATGTACTAATATTTTCACTTTGAAAATATCTGTTATTCTTCCACTCTAAGTTTAACTTTTTTGCAATAATACCACAAAGTAAGAAAAAAATCCAACATTTCATTTTTTATTTCTTTTATTTTTTTTCTCTCCTTCTTTAACATCCCCTTATCTCTAAGTTCCCTTATAGTTTTGATGGATAATGGAAAGAGTAATATTCTGTATTACAAAAAACAACCATTTGCATAGCTGATTTACTGAAACATGTTGAAGCAATTGGCATTGTAAAATATTATGAGTGCTAAAAGTGCTTTTTTCATTAATCACTGGAAATGGTTCTGACATTTTTTAAGGGCCAATTTTAATGTGGAAATTATCCAAACCCTTTGGGTAAAATGATTTGTTATTTAAAACCTCTTAACATGGAGTGGTGATACTACTTCAATTTGTTTTAAGGGAGATTATATAGCCTTTTTGGGGAGAACAATAACCATATCTAAAAAAGGCATTTATTAAATGTAGATATTTTAAATATATTTGTTGTCAGAAACTAATATTATGGTTGTGCTTTTCCATGTAAAAGTATAAATTTAATGGTAAAAATGAGAAAATTATCAACCTTTCCTTTCAAATATTTACTTTAACAACTTATTAACACATAATGAATTTTCAGAAGCCTGAGATGTTCCCTGGTTTTGTGAAAGGAAAATAGAGAATATTTGCTCACCTCCTTACTATCACAGTGCTTTACTTTGAAAACTCGTACCTTCAATTTATTTTATGTACTTTAACTTTCCTCATAGAAAACAAATCTATACATTTCAATGTTGTTAATTTAGACAATTTTTTCTTGTTTGTAATAAGTAGTTCACATTAATTAAATTTCCTATGAGAATTACCTTTTGTGTACATCATTAGGTAGAGTTTTTCGGTACTTTCAGAACATGTCATATCTGCAAAATGTCCTGATCTTGCCTATTGAAATTGATATTCTTTCAATCATTTCAACCCAGATAACTTCAAGAATTCACACACTGAAAAGTTTAAAATGTGCATTCAGTGAAATATTTTCCTCAGAAACTGGTAAGCAGGAAAGGTCTGATCTTGTCAGATCACTCAGAAGTAGCAGCATAGGTGGCCTCATAGGGCTAATAAACACAAAGTTTGAAAGGATTTGAGAGCATAAAGATAATAGTTTTACTTCATCATGCCGCTTTCCTTACAGCACTGAATGGTGAGCATTATCTGTGTCCTGCATTTCTCACTTCTGAGTGGCTTTTCTTCCTCAGGCTTCTGAAGTGAGGGGCTGGAGATAAAAAAAATATATCACTGAAAACAAGTGAGAAAAAAACCCCAACAAAAACCAGAAAACAGAGAAAGAGCTTTTCAAAATAGGCTTATGGTCTGTCTTATTACTGAAAGAGCAGTGATGCTTTCTTTGACAATCTGACCTTTGTTTATTTTCCCAGTTTTGTGCCTACTCTTCAGACTCATTTTTAGAAGACATCAGCTTGCTTTTGCAAGATTCTATTCTCCTCTTCCTTTAGTTCCTGTTATGATAGAATCCATTGTTTTGTTGCAGCCATATGACTACATGCTGTCTCTGTGTAAGTACAGTAAGTGAAAAAGGTAGACAATGTGAACTATTTTGTATTAAAAAATACCTTTGGCAACAACGGATCAAGATCAAGCTTTCATGCAAACTAACAGTTGAGAATTTTTTGTTTGTTTGTTTGTAAATTATTGGATAGTTTTCTTCTATTTCTCTTGCACAGTCCAAGATTATTAACAAATCAAACTATTTGTGAATATATTACTGTGCTGGTTTTGGCTGGGATAGAGTTAATTTTCTTCATAGTAGCTAGTATGGGGCTATGTTTTGGATCTGTGCTGAAAACAATGTTGATAATAAAGGGATGTTTTCTTTATTACTGAGCAGTGCTTATACAGAGTCAAGGCCTTTTCTGCTTCTCACACCACTCCAACAGTGAGTAAATTGGGGTTGCAATAGAAGTTGGAAGGGGACAACTGACCCCAACTGACCACAGGGATATTCCATAGCATATGACATCATGTTGAGCATAAAAAGCCGGAGGAAGAAGAAGGAAGGGAGTACATTTAGAGTGATGGTGTTTGTCTTCCCAAGTAACTGTCAGGTGCGATGAAGCCCTGCTTTTCTGGAGATGGCTGAACACCTGCCTGCCGATGGGAAGTAGTGAATGAATTCCTTGTTTGCTTTGCTTGTGTGGACAGTTTTTTTCTTTAACTTATTTTCTTTTTACTTTTTGCCTATTAAACCATCTTAATCTCAACCCATGTGTTTTGTCACTTTTACCCTTCCAATTTTCTCCCCCATCCCACTGGGGAGAGTGAGTGAGCAGCTGTGTGAGGATTAGTTGCCAGCTAGGGTTAAACCATGAGAGCTACTTTCTCTGAAGATTGCTCTTTATTACAAGAGTAAGATGATTTGTAAGGATTGTACTTCATTATGTGACTGAATAGCAAAAATATATGCTTCCTTTATCTAATTAAGTTTATTATATTTTAGTTTATTTTTATCATTGTTCAGCTATATTGAGTAGCTTAAGCAGGAATCAAAAAATCTAATTGTGTCTGAGGACAGAATCACACAATTATTAATACTAAATAACACCAGATTTACTGTAAAATCTTAAAAAAAACCCATGGAGAATGAGTAGTGTTGTAGCTCCTTTCAAGGTGTGCTGATTATTACAGCTGACACACCAGCTATTAATTTCAATAATTACCTACTCTCCAGCTGTTTGACTCAACTATTTCTGGTAGCTCAGGATGGAGCATATCTCCAGTCACAATGGGCTGTGCCAGAATGTCTCCAGAAACCAGACTTCCCCTGACTTGTACAGTAGCACAATTTTACTGAACACTTTTTCACAGACTTTTTTTTACTCATGTCAGTAAGATAAATAGCAAGTGTATCACTCTGTACGTGTATCAAATGGTGGGTTAAACTGTTCAGGAACTTGAATCCAGAGAATTCAGCTATATCTACACTTTATGTATACTTCCATCAACTCTTGTTCCATTGTGTCATGCATTCTTCTATATGGTAACTATCTTCCCTATGGTTTCATTGTACACTTTCTATTTCTAATTTCTACTTCATCCTTAAAAGAAAGATATAGAAAAGTTTCAGTCACTGTTTTGTGTTCGGTTCATGCTACAGGTCTTCAAAAGACATACACAGACTTTTAGGGGCCTTAAGAACCTCCTTTTCAAAATGCCACTTTTCTTTAGGTAAGCATACACTTTCACTAGTACTTTGCTGAACATCAGAAATCTTCATTATCTAACTACTTATCTGTCATAAAGCCAATTTTATTTCAACACAATCATAATATTTACATTTCATGTTTTTATGCTTACATAATTTAAGTTACAATGGTGGAATATTTGAATTGTGAACGTCTCTTTTTAGTCTGATTTCTTCTAGCCTAAGGAAATAAGGTTTATGTGATTATTCTTTTCCTGGCTGGATGCACAAAACACTCTTCCTGTCTTGCTTCATCTCAGTATCTTTCAAACTCACTAGTCAATCTCAATCAAAATTGCTAGAAGGATTAAGATGTCATACAGATGAAGATGATCAAGATGCAGTAGACATCATAGACATCAAGATGTGTTTCAAGCTTCTGAAAATAGCCAGCCAAAAGAGAAGGAAAACTTACATACTATCCTCAGACAGTAGGACTTCAATGAATGTTTAAAGCTAATTAGATTCTGGAGAAAACAAGTTTTTAACTGGATTTGTAGCAGATACCAGTGAATCAAACCACATGACAAAAAGCCATAGAAAATCAGAATTTGTCAGTTCCAGTGTGCTTGGAAGTTGCCTCTATAGAAATTACCTGTAAAATGGTTCCTTCAACATTCTCATAGGATTGTGATGGACACTGCTGTAATAATATAAGTAGTTTATTTTCCCAGCTTTGTTGTATTACTTTGACTAAAATTTACCTCTAGAATTCTCAGCTTTAATATTAATGGAATTTTTTGTGTCCTGCCTCCTGCTTGTATTTTTCACAAACTACATTCATACTAAGATCTGATCCAATAAGCAACATTGCATTCATAAATGATAATGGTTTTAAAGTGAGGGCCTGGGATAACTTTGAAAGACCTTTGTAACCCCAGCAGAATATAAAACAAAGGCAATTTCAAGTCCGAAACTCTATTGTATGCGATTTGCTGGAGACAACTGAGTTGGAGAACGGAAGTTTCTGGCTTTAGTCAAAGCAAGTTCTCCTGAACATGTAAGTTCAGGCAGATCCTGGAAGAATTTAGGAATATATAACTTTGGAAACTAGCTGCCATTGAAGGTAACAGTTACCATGACCGTTGGACAGAGGAGATGATTTTCATGTTTGTTCACCTATGCATTTTCACAGAATCACAGAATCACAGAATCACAGAATGGTAGGAGTTGGAAGGGACCTCAGGAGATCACCTAGTCCAACCCCCCTGACAAACCAGATTCCCTACAACAGGTTGCACAGGAAAGCGTCCAGAAGGGTTTTGAACATCTCCAGAGATGGAGACTTCACAACCTCTTTGGGTAGCCTGTTCTGGTGCTCTGTCATCGTCACAGCAAAAAACTTTTTCCTTAAGTTTGTATGGAACTTCTGGTGTTCCAGTTTTTGCCTATTGCCCCTTGTCCTTTCACCAGCAACCACCAAAAAGAGCCAGGCCCCATCCATTTGGCACCCACACTTCATATATTTATAGCCACTGATAAGGTCCCCTCTCAGTCTTCTCTTCTCCAGGCTGAAGAGCCCCAGCTCTCTCAGCCTTTCCTAGTAAGGCAGATGCTTCAGGCCTCTAGTCATCTTTGTGGCCCTCCGCTGGACTCTCTCCAGAAGATCCCTGTCCCTCTTGAACTGAGGAACCCAGAACTGGACACAGTACTCCAGACGTGGCCTCACCAGGGCAGAGTAGAGGGGGAGCAGAACCTCCCTCTACCTGCTGGCCACGCTCCTCTTGATGCAGCCCAGGATACGGTTATTGGCCTTCTGGTCTGCAAGGGCACGTTGCCTGCTCATGTTGAGCTCCATCAGGACAGCCAGGTCCTTTTCCACAGAGCTCCTTTCCAGCAGTCAGCCCCTAACCTGTACTGGTGCATGCGATTATTCCTCCTCAGGTGAAAGACCTCTGAACTTGCTCTTGTTGAACCTCATCAGGTTCCTTTGCGCCCAACTCTCCAGCGTGTCCAGGTCTCACTGGATGGCAGCACAGCCTTCTGGTGTGTCAGCCACCCCTCCCAACTTTTTGTCATCAGCAAACTTGCTGAGTGTGGATGCTATCCCTACATCCAGGTTGTTGATGAAGATGTTAAGACCGGACCCAGTACCAGCCCCTGGGGAACACCAGTAGTTACAGGCCTCCAACTAGATTCTGTGCCACTGATCACAACCTTTTTAAATACCTTTTGTATAAGTATTGTTTGTTCACTCTCTAAATTTTCTAAGATTATCTTTTTAATTTTAGTGTAAGAGAAGCATAACCAGATGGATGATATGCCAACTGTTTCTAAAGTTTGAATTCCATGCTTTGCCTGTTTTAAATATACTTTGTTTCATGCAGGCACCTGAAGAGGAGAAGAAATCATCCTCTCTTAACAACAGGTATCTGAACACAAAGAAATTCAGGAAGATATCAGCTCTTTTCATGGTGCCTAGATAAAAGTATCCTGTACTAATGAGGTGTGTTGCTATTATGCTTGACCAAAAAACAGGAAAAGCCTCAAAATCAAGAGAGAAAGACCTGATAAGGGTCTTGATCATAAAGTGGAAAAAAAAAAGAAAAAAGAAAGAAAAAAAAAGAATGACAGATAAAAGAAACCATACTTAAAATATATATTCCCAGAAGGTTTACTATTTTATGCAGGTTTTATATAAAACTGTTATTTCTGTTTGGTGTAATAAATTGCTCCAGAAACCCACCTGGAAAATAACCCTATTTGCAACTAAAAATCAAATTTAAGTTTAACATGTTCTTCTTCAGGAAAGGCCTTTAAAGAAAATATTGTTTTTTTCACACTCAGCTGTTGTCTTTATGTAACTGTGTCCCTTCTAACTTTTACTCTCCTTAGAGCGGAATGTATCTTATAGTTTTACAAACCCTGAAAAATCACAGGTGATTTTCTTTCTCATGGAAGAGGTGATAAAAGGAATGATAGTATCCAAGTCATGTCCTGGTATGGAGTCATGACACGACTGCAGCATGCATCTTAAATGGGGTTTCTAGGTTTTGTTCTATGCATGCAGCCTGTTAAAATAAGAGGTACCCTGCAAAGCAAAATATTCTGGTTTGACCTTATTGAAACATTTCTTATTTGCTTACATGATATTATGCATCATTGAGACATTTCTGTTCAGTATTTCAAGTTCAGTGAAACAGGATTTGTAAGAAAAAACTTTAAGAATTAAATATTTTCAGCATTATTTTTTGTTTTAAATTGATATGAGCTCCATCTTCTGTAATTTTGCAGCACACATTTTTTCATAGAGGATATTACTAGGTTTAAAATAAAGAGAGAGAAAAACAGATACAGACATAGCAAAAGAGCTGGAGAAATGTATTATTTATAGATCTGCTTCAGAAATATCTGGCTACTGCACAGTAGCTGGCAAATAAAAAGTCACATACCTTTTTGCCAAAATGCATATGCCATATGGATGACAAAGACAAACCATCTGCAGCAGATGTCCTTTGGGTAGGTAATATCTTGTTTCCTGAATGACCAGTTTTACTGTGTCCAGAATAAAGAAGTATATAGAAAACAAATAATGTTTCAAAATAAAGGAAGAGCAGCTTGCCACATTTGAAAACTGAAATTATATACATAGAAAGAAACACATCTACAAAAAAAAAAAAAAAAAAAAAAAGTGCCTTTTTAATAATGTTTGACTAAACACAGATTAAAATTCTAATAACATTTATTTCTGGTAAACCTGTAAATATTTTGAAAGTAATCACCCACTTAAGTTATTTTAACTTCTCTACTGGAAAATATTCTCAGTGCCTTTACAGAGATTACAGAGTACCTAAATACTAAGACAGATTTTCATAGTATTATAGAATAATAGAATCATAAAATGGTTTGGGTTCAAAGGGACCTTTAAAGATTATCTAGTTCAAGTCCTCTGCTATGGGCAAGGACATCTTCCACTGGATCAGGATGGTCCAAGCTGGCCGTGAACACTTCCAATGGTGGAACATCGTCAACTCTTGCCAAAATGTTCCAGTCTCTCATCACCCTTATCGTAAGAAAAAAAAATTCTTCCTTGTGTTATATCTAAACCTAAACTTATCCTCATTCAGTTTAAAACCATTGTGCAATGTCCTATTACTACAGGCCTTGGTAAAAATATTCTCTCTTATCAACCCTCTTTATATATTGAAAGGCCACAATAAAGTATTTCCAAAAACACTGATTGATTTAATATTTATGTGTTTTAGTAGTTTAATAAGACTGTTTTAAATCTTCTCCAAACTGATGGTAAATCCTGCAAATTAATTAAATTGTAGAGCAATATCTAATTTTTTTATTAATGAATTGGAATTAGTTTACATATAATGTGTCAATTTGTTAATTAAAAAAATCATTTAAATAACTATTTTTGATCACTTATATTTTAGCTATCATTGTTATGTTATCATCCTAAATATGTGTTTCACAAATTTAATCCAAATCTACATCTTTACAAATAGCACTTTTTCATGGAATTTTCACAATGGCTTGCAAGATTAGAAGGAGTCAGATATGATGACTTCAGACCCAGCACACTTGCTTTCATTTATTACTGAAACATGTAATTGTTCCAGTTCACACAACTGGTTTACTTGTTTAAACCCGTTCTGTAATTTAAGCTTTTCTATATTCTTATTGTTTGCATCTCTCTTCCTCTCTCCCATGATTCATAGACAGTCATATTAATCTTTGAGATGCCTTGTGAAGTATTTATTTAGCCTTCTTTTCATATTAGTTTTCAATTCAATTTTTCCCCTTTAATTTACTCTATTAACAGCTATTAAAACTATTTTTTCCATATTTCTCTTGTATTAAAAAACAACCAAAACCAACAAATAAAAAACCCCAAGAAACTCCCATAAAGAAATGAAACTTATCAGCTTTTTTAGCCTTTTTTTTTTTTAAATTTAGATTAAATCTATTATAGCAAAGAATTTAATAAGACTTTCTTCATTAATGTCTGTCTCTCAACAAATGTTTTTTAAGTGGAATCTTCTAGACAAGACTCCAATAACACATTACTTTTTGACTGAACTAGTCAAAGGACTACATTTGTTGTTTATCAAATACCTAATTCGTCAAACTAAGTTTAAACCCAACCAAAGACATTCATAAATGCAGATATAAATGCCCAGTAAATAAAAAAATTATGTTAAAGGTACCAAAAGGAACAGAAGGCATTTTAAAAGCATAATAACTGCCATTTTTGTGCCTTTTTACTCTAGAATAGTAAACAATATTTTGAAGTATGAAATTTATATTTAGCCAAGACTGTAAAATTTCCTTAATTTAGGCTTTATTTCCTGATTACCCTGAATTACTTTCCTACCCATTTTCTGACCAAGTCACAGCCTATACTATTGTCCTTGACAGCACCGATGTTATCAACGTTAGCATATGATTATAAATATCTAAGCCTTGATAACAGAAATAAGTGTGGTGATGGAAATATCTACTGAGTTATATGAAGAGAGATATTTTTTTTTCTTTTTAAAAAAGGAAGAGAGAAAATCCATCCAAAATAATGAACCGTCCAAAACCAAAGAAAGAAAACTGTATAATTAAGTAGGATGAAACAGTTTCCCACCTTTTACCAAGAGTTAAACTTGCAAAATGTGATGAATCTGGAAGCAAATATGGCAATTAATTACATATAATTTATATTATTACAAATACATAATATAATTATTGAATTATTCATTTATAATTGTATATATTTTAAGAACAACATGATTGTACATAGATACAAGCTAATGCTGTAGTATAATTCCTCTTTCATCCTATCCCTTCTGTAAATAAAATTTACAACTTTAAACTTATAGCTTTGAACTTTGTACTTTGATTTTTTTATATTTACTCTACGAAATGTTTGTAGAAATTTTGTTGTAGTGATGTCAGGTATTTGTATCAGGTACTTCTTTGCTTAAATTTCCCTTTACTAGACATTTTGAATCACATCCTTCCTATATCAGTGATTGATTAACAATGAAGACAATTTTGTTTCCATGGAAAGTGAGAAAATTTTCACTTTGCACAATATTCATTAGAAATGCCTATCACAAAATTATCTTTCTTCATAATATTTTGTTTTCCTCCTTGCTCTGTGGATCATTTATGATGAGGATCACATGTATCTTCCTCACTTTGTCTCAACTGTTGCACAAGTCTTTACAAGTTCCCAGCTCTCATCTCAACTTGAAACAGTTGTTACAGTCATTGTTTTTTGCAGTATGTATCATTAGGATCTTTAATATATTTCACACTTCTGAATACCTTGGAAATAGCTCAGACTATATATATTTTATGCATCTAATTGTGATCATCTGTATCACTTTTGTAGACATATATCTTGCTTTTTCAACTATGACTTTAAATTATCTGATTTGTGACTAGTATTCAAGACCTGAAGTAGGTCATGAAAGCAGGCCACATTGTGATTTGCATTATCACATTATGTGGGGCTAGTGAGTAAACTTTTTATTATTTGCTCTGCATTTCTTAATACACTGTCTGTTTTTAGAACAGGTTCTGAAAAAGAAAATGAGAACATTATATGCATGCACATATATTTTGAGACAATGACAGGGGTCTAAATCAAACACCAAGGTACCTGTATTACAGGGCTTCTGTGCTTCAGACAGACAGGAACAAAATCCTAGATCGCATAGCTGAAAATTTCTTTGAAACAGTGCTTTGTGACAGGCAGGTAACACAAGGTTATGTGATATTTTTGAAATATATTGAGATCTTGGTAAAACCCGGTTTGTGTTATGGAACTCTAATGAATGAATGTTACAGTTTTAAGGAGGAAAAAACAAAAAATGAAAATCAGAAAATGCTGTCAGGAATCATTCCACAAATACCTGAAGATAGTGCTAACAATTTGCTTGGTAGCCGTAGATGGCAGTCATTCTGCTGACCATTTCTTCTGAGTTCATAAGTAATGCACTTTGTTGTTGGTTTATGTGGCATGCAAAAAACCTATTTGAACTAATCTCCCTTAAACAGTAAAAGGGAGCTTGGCTAAATCCATACCACTTGCAATTATTTGACTACCTCAAATATTAAATCATTCCTAAAATAAACCATCATTACTTTCACTCAGAGATATCTTAATTAGAATCACTGATATTTTACTGGAAAACTGTAGTGGAAAATATTTGTCTATGTCTTTACTAGTAAATTAAATACGCCCAAGAATGTTCAGCTGGCTAAACAGAGTGGCTTGACTCTGCTCTAGAATGCTCTTTTTGCTTTAAGTATGAGTTTACTGCATGAGAACTACTTATGTCAAATAGTCCCTGGAAAATTCAACCTCAGAGATCATACCCAGAAAGTTTTAGGGACCATGCTGTTAGCCATAAAACAAAACATGCTTGAGGCTCTTCTAACAGGGCAATAGTACATGGAGTTGTGTTTCAGGGCCCAGGAATGCTCCTGAGTATTATGTGCTGTATTGTTAAAAACATGAAAACTGTTGCTTCCCATAAAATCCCATTTAAATTAGTACTATATTTTGGATAGTATCTTCTCCCAAAAAAATGCTGTCTTTGTTTAAACAGTGACTGTGTTTTGTAGGATTTAATTCTCTCTATTGGTTGAGTCTTTCTCTTTGTATTTTGTTTTATTTGTTTTCTTCCTTCCTCAGTATGACTCCTTGTTCTATAGCATCTAAATGAAGCTGAAAAGAGAAAAAAACCCATCAACTCTGCATAAGGATTTAATATATGGGGTTTTTTTTCATTTGTTTTTCAACTCACTCATTTTCTAGTAAAAATCACACTATAATGGCACATATTCTGTAGTGGTTAGTAAAATAAATTAACAAAATATATAACTCCCTCAGACTTCATAGATCAAATAACCATGAAAAGGGGCACAGTTTTATTATAACTGCATAGTTTGTTTCCAATGGCACACTACATTGGTTCCCACAGATGTCACACATTAATTTTTGTTTTAAAATGGAAAAAGAGCCCCCTAGCAGTCATTATACAAGAAAAGTAAAAAAAAAAAAAAAAAAAAAAAAAAAAAAAAAAAAAAAAAAAAAAAAAAAAAAAGAAAGAAAAAGAAGAAGGAATATCCACTCATTTCCAGATTCTGCTCCCCTTTTTATGCCCAAAAGATTCCATTATTCTTATTAAGCCTGATGTGAGCATTTTAGATAAGGGAAAACAAAACACACAGAACATATGTGTAGATGATTATCTAAAAGTCTTTAAAAAAATCTTTATATTACTCCTTATAAGCATAAAACTTATTGAAACAAGACAATTACAGAATTTTCAATCTTTTCTTCTTAAAGAAAATCTTAAAGATTCTATTGCAAACAATAGAAATATTAGCCCATTTTTATTCCCCTTGTTACATGGTCTTCCAGAATACAGGAAAGAAGCAGTCTTTGGTGTCTCATAGATTAGATTTTGCAAGTTTATAGGAAGTTTTTCCTTGTCTTCTTCCCATATTGAGAGAAATCTCTTATTTCAATATAAAAGAATCATTTTAATCTGTGCAAAATGACTCCAGACAGGAAAGAAAGAAGGCAAGCCTATCTTGAGGATAATGCAATCTACCATAAATACAGATACATAAACACATTTGATTTGGATAAAACAAAGGCACGTGATAACCCAAGTACAAAAGAGAGTATAGTAAACACAAGATTTATGCATTACTCAACACCACCAAACAAGTTCTGACTGAAATTTGTTATGGTAGAAATGGAAACACTAATAACAGTACAGTAGTAGAACTGCATAGGTAAAGTGACCTGCTAAAACAATAAGTGCCTTAATACTGTTCACTTTGATGATCTATTTTATTTCTACATGCTATTCCTTTGCTTACAGTTATGAAAAAAAAAAAAAAAGGAAAAAAAGAATTGGCTGAGAGAGCTGGGACTCTTCAGCCTGGAGAAGATTGAGAGAGCATCTTATCAATGGCTATAAATATCTGAAATGTGGGTGCCAAATGGATGGGGCCAGGCTCTTTTTAGTGGTGGCTGGTGAAAGGGCAAGGGGCAATGGGCAAAAACTGGAACACCAGAAGTTCCATACAAACTTAAGGAAAAAGTTTTTTGCTGTGACGATGACAGAGCACAGGAATAAGCTGCCCAGAGAGGTTGTGAAGTCTCCATCTCTGGAGATGTTCAAAACCCTTCTGGACGCTTTCCTGTGCAACCTGTTGTAGGGAATCTGGTTTGTCAGGGGGGTTGGACTAGGTGATCTCCTGAGGTCCCTTCCAACTCCTACCATTCTGTGATTCTGTGATTCTGGGAAATAATAGAAACAAATAATAGAAAAAGGGAATGCTTAGAATACTAAGAAAATGGTTTTTTAACAATTATATATTGTATGAAGTCAAGAAAAGGAAAAAAACAAAACAAAACAAAACAAAACAAACACAACAGTATCTGAGATAGAAAAAAATGAAAGGCAATTAAATCTGAAACAACAGCTTGAAAATAACACATGAACAAGCAATGTGCCCCCATCACTAAGAATGCCTATGACTGCCTGAGCTACATTAGGAAAACCATTTTCATCAGCTCAGGGGAGGTGATCCTCCCCTCTGCTCAACCATGCTGAGACTACATCCATATTTTTTTGGTCCATGTCCAGGCTTCCCAATACAGGAGAGGATTGGGCATACTGGAGAAGTTCAGTGAAGGGCCATGAAGATGATGAGGGGATTGGAGTATCTGACATACGAGGAAATGCTGAAAGAACTGAGACTGCACAGCCTGGAGAAGGCTCAGGGAGATATGATATTATAAATGTGAATAAATTCCTGATGGGGAGGAATGACAAAGACAGAGACAAACTCTTCTTACTTGTGCCCAGTGACAGAACAAGAGGCAATGGGCACAAACTGAAATTCAGGAAATTCCATTTGAACATAAGAGAACAACTTTTTTAAATGTGAGCGTGGTCAAAGACTGGAATTGCTTGCCTAGAAGGTGTCTCTATCACTGGAAATCTTCGAAAGTGATATAAAAATGGTCTTGGTCAATCAAGTCTGCATTGAGCTGCTTGAGCAAGGAGGTTGAATCAGATGACCTCTAGATGTCCCTTCCAACTTCAACCATTCTGTGATTCTGTGAAAAGCTATATAATGAAATACATTGAGGAACTAGAGATGTTACATAAATAAGTAAATAAATAAATAAATAAATAAATAAATAAATAAATGCATGTTGAAGAAATATATTGAATGGATAAATAGATATAATTCACTTAATTTGGCTGCTTGGAAAATAGAAGTTTCAATGTGAGATATTTCATCACAGTAGACGTAATCCAAAACTCATAAGAGGAAGAAGGAGGAAGGAAGAAATTATGTGGCAAAAGTTCCTGAATGCTTTACAAGGAGCTTGGTTTCTAAAGTCTAAACTCATAAGAGGAAGAAGGAGGAAGGAAGAAATTATGTGGCAAAAGTTCCTGAATGCTTTACAAGGAGCTTGGTTTCTAAAGTCTAAACTCATAAGAGGAAGAAGGAGGAAGGAAGAAATTATGTGGCAAAAGTTCCTGAATGCTTTACAAGGAGCTTGGTTTCTAAAGTCTCTCATCAGAAAGGTACAAATTAAAGCTGAAGAAATGTAAAAAATATAGGCACTCAAAACAGACTCCTTAGACACACATGCACACTTATATTCATTATGTAATTTAGATAATTTCATAAATATTTTTGAACATTTAAATTTCAGGTAACTTCAACAATTATTTAGATATGTTAGTAAAATACTAAACATACACATTTTCTTTAGAATAAAAGTCACATTGCTAGCTGATTCTGCTGAAATGAATAAAGCATTTTCTTGTATCTGGAGTGTTCACAGTCAAACTCCAGAAATCTTTTCATCTAACATCACATACACTAACTCATATTTACTATCTCTTAGAGTATGACTCCTGAATTGTTCTGTTTATGTTTTGTTCTCTGAACCTTTGCTGTTAACCTCTATAGCAGACCTGGTTTTGCACAGATATAACCATGGGGTTATAGATTAGTTCACTTGCAGTCAATAAATACATGAATGTCTGTACAGAAACATATCTGAACTATTGTGGGAAGGATTAAGATATGATTACATGGTTGGCATAACCAAATACTTTGTGAAAAAAAAAAAAAAAAAGTTGTATTGCAAATTACTCCAACATGTTTTTTTAATTTTCTAATGAGGCCCTCATTTGGATGGCAAATGCATACTTATATCATGGGATTTTTTACTCCTCTTAGCTGCCTCTGAAGTAATTTTTAGGCATATGTATTTGAACAGTTTTATTTCCTTTTCTTTGAACATGTTTCAGAACACTGGACTTCATAAACTATATTTAGAACAAGTAAGACTGGTTTAGAACAGAAATAATCTTTTCATGAATAAATTTTAAAATTTCATTACATATCATAGGTGAAATTTCTCTTAATCGGGAAAGAAGATTTTTAATAAAAACTCTCTTAAAGCAGTAAAGTCACATTTGAGCATAGTCTCAACAATAGAGTTAGACAGTAATGTCAACACTTTGTTTTATTTAATGAAACAACTTTAAATAATTAATGGAAAATCTACTCAATTTACAGTTCTATAGTACAGATTTGGGCTATTTTTAGGGTGAAAAGATATTGTTCTCTCATTTGGCACATTGTAGCATAACAAGCAGTTCTTCTTTACCTAAGTAAGAAAACTGTGTAATGAAAAAAAATCTGTGTTCCCTTTCTGAGTCCATTCTGTTTATTTTTTTTCCTGAAACTTGTGTCCAATAAATCCTTACCAGCATTAAACTTGTGCTTGATATTTGCTTATCCTTATAGGAAGAGACAGGATCTCTTTTTAGGCTCTCCAGATGTTTATTGTCACAGGATCCAGGGAGAAATTATATGAACTGCTTTGGTGACAAATCCTACTATTAGACCTCTCCAAACTTGCTTCTCTAATGAGTCCTGTTAATCTTCCCTCATGTTCCAAACAAGGGCTCATGTTTATTCATGTTGGGGTACCTATAGGACCATGATACTAGAAGTTTAAGTTCATCAGTAAAGATATCTTTTTTTACAGATTCAATTGATTACATAATATAATGTAATAATACTTCACACAGAACAAATTAAATGTAATCTATTACATTAAAATAGTATACTATTATGTTATTATTATATTACATATAAGTGAAATATAATGTAATGGTACTTCACACAGAACAAATGAAATTGATTGATATATGCATATACGCTTATAGCGTCATAGCACTAAATATACTAATAAGGTATGCCATCAGAAAGAGAGTTTTTTGAAGTGATAAAGTGTTATCAGTGTAAATAGGATCTTTGTAACTGTGAGTAGAAGATGAGGGTGATGTGAGAGGCCTAAACATCTATTTCTTGGAGATTTACACACTGGAGCACACATCAACCACATATTTGTTTTGTACTTTTATGGCCAATTATTTGATCTTCTGATTAAGAACAGGCAGCAAGTTGAGCTACACTTTTTGTTTTGCCATTCAGTATTTACAAAACAATTTCCACCAAAAATAATCTAGACAATCAAATTAAATGTAGTATATAAGAGGAATGTAATGCCATATTAACTGTCACATCGTATGTCGCAGAAAGTAATTACCTGATTCACACACCTGCACATACCTCCATAAGAAGAAAAATCAAAAGGCATCATTACCTGTCCTTTATAGTGTCTACAGATAAGGTGAACATCAATATTTACTAGTCTGAAAAGTAAAAAAAAAAAAAAACAGCACTCTTTCAGTATTTATGCAAAAGGATATTTAGTACCACTGAGTTATGAAGTCAGTAATGAACCTTTCTGAACTACCCAGCTAACAGTTAAATACAGATGAGTTGAGACTTGTTTTATTTTAGTATCACTGTAGAACAAAACCCTGACTTTCTCACACACACACCAAAATAATTAATGAGATATGTGTTATAGTTTTTATTTTAGTTTCAAAGACCACCCTTTGAAGTCAGTTGTATAGGAAGAAATTCATATCCTTTTTCTTTATCACTATTAGTCTTTTTTTAGTTATCTTTAATGTATCCATGACAGAAAGTACAGTTCATTGTGTCTCTGAGCGGAACTTCTCTTCTGATGTGGTATTTAAACTATTTTTACTTCTCAAATTAAAAAGGAGGAAGATTTTAATTCTGACAATGGCATCAAAGTGGGAGAGTCAGTTACTGTTTCAGGCCTGGAGGGAACTCTCTGAACTGTAGTCAAGAAAAGAATAGGCCTTTTCACGCTCTTCTTTTAAACTATAAAACTGTTATTTTAAAATCAACAGCACCGCTTGTTTTCCAGGCGACACTTTGATACCATGTGCTACTATTTTCCAGTTGATAGCTAATGTTATCAACTGGCATGTTTGCCTTCAGTACACTCGAATTGTGAGTGAAATGGAAATTCAGCCAGTTATTCATTTTGAAATATAAACAAGTGTATCCATTACCTGACTAACTTCTTACTTCATAATTTGAGCAAAAGTTTCAACTAATTTAATGGAAGGAGTCCATGAAAGAAAAAGAGATTCCTCTTATTTTTCTAACTGGAAGTCTAAACAAATTCCTAAAGTGTCAGTAATGCACAAGGAAACCATTGACCTGTCCGCACTGTAACTAAAATCTGCTTGGAATAAGACTTTATTGGGTAGAGATTAAAGCATTTCATACCTTTAGTGAATTTGCTGAAGGAGACCAGTAACACGCTCCTTCACTGGCAGGATTTAGACAGGAATAATGATGATACTTTTATTCTTTCTAACTAGAAAATTTTTGCACAATGAACACAGCACTTACAGATCAGTGACTGCCAAAACCAGCTTTGTAAGTATGTTTTACAATACTTCACTTATGTCTCAAATTTTGATTACGGAAGTAAAAATAGCCCATGTTACATTACTATTTCTAATAAGAAGTCAGTTTAATAATCTATGTTTTCCAAAGAAAAATATATTTTTTAAAGGCTACATCTGGAAAATTAATGAGTGGAAAGAGGGTGTGAAAAGATGCTATGCAGAATAATCTGTGATTATCTCAATGAAGTTCTCTCATTTAGGAGTTGCATGCCTCACTGCATTTCCTCTCTTGTAGTCAACTACCTATGTAAAAGCTGAATACAATTAAGTATAAACCTTTGTAATTCTAAGGGATAACAAAGGAATTGGATACCATTAAACTAAATTTGCACAGTCAGAGTATCATACAGCCAGAGCTAGATATTCCCATGAAAATAGTCTTTCATAAACACTATGCATAAATGACCCAGAGATCTCTCATCTGTGTTCCTGGTTACAATACTGTTCTGATGGTCAAGTTCAAAACAATGAGATACTAAAACTTTGTCAGCAAGCAGACTAGCACAGACCTAAATTTCAGGTTATAAGTTGTACCATTGTTTTAGTGAGGAATTAAAAAAAAAAACAAAAACCAAAAACCAACAAATGTTTATTACTATTATTATACTGTAATGTAAATGTTTTTGACACAGGAATTATGACCAAAATCAACTACGAAACCAGAGCTCTTTTTTTTTTCAGCATGGCAGCTTATTAACCAGAGATGTGGTTATCACCTTATTAATAGAAGTTGGTTTAAAGTTATTATTGTGCTGATATTTGTAAATGGTAACTTCTAACATGAAAAAAAAAAAAAACAAAGATTATGAAAAAAGTGGAAATATTTTGTTAAAGAAATCCTAGAATTATTTTATTTTCTACATCTATTTGCAAGAATCCTTTTCCCCTTTCATCTATTTCTTCCCTCACAAAATCATATTTACTTTCTTGAGGTCATAGACTCCCACGATGTGTAAGAGTAAAATCATTGTCCTAAATACACATGCTTTTCACCATTGTTCTGAATGATGTATATTTTTCATTATAAAAATCTAATCATTATTATAGGGTGTTCAAGTCCTGTAATAAATAACACCAGAGCAAGATGATTCATAGAAAACATCAAAAGGCATTGCTTTTTGTTCACAATCATTTGATATATTTGACAGTTATCTTTCTTACTTCTTGTTCCTCCCTCTTGCCTGATACTATAAATATTTTTCTTCTCATTGAATAGACAAAGACACTATCATGAAATCCTTACTCCTGGCAAAGAAAGAACTTTAAAGTAGAGTAATTGTCCAAAGTCACAGCAACAAACAGTAGCACATATGAGAACCTCAGGGGCAACTTCATCAAGAGAGTCCTAATCACACCTTAGATATTCTTAATGTTAGTGTAGAATTATAATTTTGGATTCAGATCCATAAATTGAGTTAAAATTCACAGAAATAGTCAGGTTTAAATCATTTGAAAGCAAAGTACCATGTATTTGAAAGGAATAATATCAGAAAGAAATTAAATATATGCTGTATGTATCCCATATAAGTATAAATAGGAAAAATAAAGAGTGATTTATTTTTAAGAAGCAGAAAAATATGCAGAGAAAACAAAATCATTTTTATTCCAATAATTTTGTCTTTCTTTTGTCTTCTGCAGTATCCCCTGCAGGGATTTAGCAGACACTGAGAAACTACCTTCCAGGGCTTGTCACACTCTGGTTGTACTAAAAAAAGAAGCATTCACATTGACCCTGATTTCCATAGGAAATAAAATCAGACTCTCAATATTCAACCATAAGAAACACATGATTTAAGGAAAATAATTTTTTCTGTGAGTGCTCTCCAGAGAACCTCCACAGGCTTCAATGGCTGAGCTCTCATGAAGCCTAATTCTAATTCAGCTGTGTGAAATCTCACCTTGCCGGCCCTGCAACACACATAGCACAGGTTTGTTTTTAGAGCCCTCTGATCCGTGAAAAATCTCTTGAAAATTGTCTGTCTTGACCAAAGCACCCCAGAAACTTCTATTCAGTTTCAGGAAACACAATGGGAGTGTTAACAACACCCCCAGAACTGTTACATTAACAGTAAGCAGTACATCCTACGAAGCCAACAAAACATCCTAACAGAAATGTGAATCTCCTGGTGAAACTGAAAGACAGAATCAAGCTGAATAATTTAATTGGTCAAGTTTCAGCTGAAAATTTGATATTTCACTTCTGATATTCATTAAAATACTCAACCTGAGTTCTGGAAAACAGAATCATAAGGCTCTTGTGTGAGGACTTGACTTGAAAATTTAAAAGTCAGGGTGTCACACTACATTTTGAAGATGTGCTGTCTCCGAGGTGAAATTACTAGTTTCTTTTCACAATCAGTCAGGCTCAACAAGCAAGTGATAAATCTTTGTCTTGGGAACTCATGGAAGAAAATTCTTCCTGTCTTATTAATTCAATACTGCTCTTGTTTGAGACTCGCATGCTCTCCAGCTCAGCTCTGTGCTGTACCCTTTTCATTTATTCATTCTAGGAGATTATTGCTTTCATCAGTTACTTTTTTATGGGGTTGGGGTTGTTTGTTTGGTTTTTATTTGAGAAAAAAAATAAACCAACCTCAATTAATTAACATGCCAATATAAAAACTTACAGATAAAATATAAACACAGAAACACACCCCCCCTCCCCAAAAAAAAAGCAACCCTCCCCCCCCAAAAAAAAAAAACCAAACCCAAACCTTTGAGCTTACAAAACTCTCTGATGCAATTCAGATTCTTCCAGGGAAATAGTGAAAGGCTATTTTGGGAAAAGAATAATAAATACTTTTCAGTACTGAAACTGTGAGTTTTATAGAGGAATATTTTCCTTTTTTTAGCCTTAATGTACTGCAATATTACCTCAGGGCTGAATTTGGCTCATACTATATATCTGGATGACAAAGATGTCTAGCAACACATTTTTCAATTAGTGGGTTTTTTGTTTGGTTGTTTTTTTAATTAGCATTTTAAAAGACAAATATCTACAAATATTGCACATATTGGAAAATCTGTATAATTATATTCTGTATTATCCTGTCTGGGAGGAGCGGGGGGGTGCGAATAAAAGATCTAAGGACTGTCCAGCTCTTCTGAATGTCCTGCATTAATACATTTGCTACCCTAACACAGTACTCTAATTTGCTGAGAGTATAGTCACCTGCTTATTTAAAAGTTGCTATCCTTACAAACTTAGGCTTTGGAATCCACAGAATCATAGAATGGTTTGGGTTGGAAGGAACCTTAAAGATCATCTAGTTCCAACCCCCCTGCCATCAGCAGGGACACCTTCCACTAGACCAGGTTGATCAAAGCCTCATCCAGCCTGGCCTTAAACACTTCCAGGGAGGGGGCATCCACAAGTTCTCTTGGGGCAACCTGTTCCAGTGTCTCACGACCCTCACAGTGAAGAATTTCTTCCTAATGTCTAATCTAAACCTGCCTTATTTCAGCTTAAACCCATTTCCCCTTGTTTTGTCATGAACTGCCCTTATGAAGAGTCCTCCCCAGCTTTCTTGTAGGCCCCCTTCAGGTATTGGAAGGCTGCTATAAGATCTCCCCAGAGTCTTCTCTTCTCCAGGTTGAACAACCCCAACTCTCTCAGCCTGTCCTCACAGGAGAGGTGCTTCAGCCCTCTGATTATCCTGGTGGCCCTCCTCTGGACTCATTCTAAGTGGTCCTTGTGTTGGGGGCTTCAGAACTGGACACAGTACTCCAGGTGGAGCCTCATGAGAGTGGAGCAGAGGGGCAGAATCAGCACCTCGACCTGCTGGCCATGCGTCTTTTGATGTTGCCCCAGGATATGGTTGGTACCACTGAAGGGATTTCTAAATTAAGACCTAAAACTTTCTACAAGGTGGGTGCCTTCTAATGACTAGGGATGACATAAGTTATTTTAATCAAGTCTACAGGGAGTCTAGCATCTCAGCAAAGTTTCATTGGATCTAATGAAAGCTTAGATACCTAAGACACATGTAGAGAACTCCTTTATAGACATCTATATTTAGGGGTCTGAATGTGAAGTTGAATTCCATTTTTAAATATGTAGTGACAATGCTGTCCAAAATGTTTATTGGGGCAGTTATTTGAGCCATCTAACTATGTAACTGTTCTTAATTTTGTCTGGTAGGATGGACAGTTTTACCTCTGTGGGCAATCTCTGATATGAGGAGAAGAGTAATCATATTCACAAAGTAGTTGCTTAGGTGCTTAGTTCTTCAGTCCAAACTGGAACCTAGGAGATCTGAATGTGGTCCTAAGCAGGTCAGTAACTCAGCAACTGCTCAAGCAGCTTGAAATATAAGTCTCAACATTTCAACTTAAAACTGGTGAGGGACCTAAACAAGTTGGAGCTCTTAAGACATTCATTTAATACATTTTAAAAAAATAAATAAAAAATATGATTTTCTTTTGTAGGTTCTTGAGGTTTTTCAGTTTTGGGTTTTGAGCTTTTTTTCCTCCTCAGTACTGAAACAGAAGACTAGGAAGCTGATCATTTGTTATTATATCTGGTGACATATGGTCCTGCATGGCTGATAATGTCCCAGAAAGCTAAGGAAACAGAGCCAAAATATATTTTGTGCACTGGGATTTTATAAAAGCAAACAGATTAATAGCATTTTATCTTTTTCAGTTATTAGTGTTAAATGAACAAACCGCATACATTTGTTTGTATCTAAAATAATTCATACAAGGCATTCAAAATTTTAAGCAGATGTCCATGTTGCAAAAACAATGTGTAATTAAACACAGTGAAATACTAAGTGTATACAATTCCTTTTCTTTCCATACCTCTCATTGGTAGAACAAAAAATCCACTTTTTTTGCTCTGTCGTACGCACAGATACAGGTGACAGACATAGTCATCAGGGCTGTGAGTTTGCTTTGCAATCTGTGTGCTGAGCTCTTTTTTCCCCTGTCTACATGTTTTCACAAGGGCACCAAATAAAGCCAAGCAAACGGTAAAACCCAAGCTTTCCAGATGACTTAGTGTATTTATTCTGTTTTATAAACAGGAATTCTGTACATTGGAAGTAAAGAAAAATAACAGAAAACTCTATTTCCCCCTCAATATTTGCATTTTCTCCTCAATATTTTGCCTATAAGGCAAATAATTCATTCCACAAAACAGACTTCTCTAGAAAGAATAAGTTTTATCATTTTCAGCCTATTTTTTCCTGGGCCTTTGTAAATCTGTGAAATTTTGCTTAGCTGAGAAGAAAGTAACATTTTGTTAGTAGACCTAAATTTTGTGGAGTCCTGCACCTCTATTACAATATTTTAGGGAAAATATGTATATTCAAAAAATACACAATTATGCAGCCAGTGATATTAATTCCTTTTTTATTAAATATTTAAAATATCAAACTAATTTTATTCCAGAATACTAAGCACTTCGAGTACATATTATGACACTTGACCTTCTCAGCCAAGTTTCTGCTTCATATAATCAGCTGCAATCATTCTAGAGTACATTTTGTTCATTTTGATCAATCTCATAGGGCTCTGATAATTGTTTATAAATAGGTAGTAGCAGAATTGACTGACTGAAAAAAAGACTTGCAGTAGAACTGTATGCTTGTTTCTGATGAATCAAGATGACTTTGAAAATATTTTCTGGTTCTTAGTGTGTGGGAAGACAGCTAAATTTATTTTTCAATACATTTTTCAATACAATAATACATATGATTTAATATTACTACAGCAGCCTTTGACTTTCCTTCTTCTATTTCATCCATAAATCAGCAATTTGAATGTTGTTCTCATGCATATTATATGTCAAAAGTCAAAAGGTGTCAATACCAGCTTTGAATAAGTTCCTTTCTTATAAAAGAACATATATTGCATATTTTGCATTTTCCCTAAACTAAGGATATAAACTGCTGAAGAAAAGATTCTGAGAATTTGGGACTGCTTTTTTATTATTTATTTATTTTTATTTTTTAAATGAATTAATTTAAACCCCATAATTTTAAATGTTGTATATCATACTAAAAATATGTCATTTTCAAAAATACCATACTTAGAGTATCTTCTTCACATTTCCACTCTAGTAGAAGATAAATTTAAGTGAAAAGTGTCTCAAATTAGACAATGTAGGTATATGTTATGATTAAATGTGAAGTCAGTTAAGCCATCATTCTAAACTATTATTTTGTGACATAAGATAAACTTAAACTATCTGCATGCTAGAATTACAGACTTTGAAAATGCATTTTCATACATTAATACACATGGATTTTCAGGTTTAAATCACCACCAAGTTTTCTGGATTTGTCTTTTAGGATATCATTATGTTAAATTTTTAAACTCTGCACTAAGATTATCTGCTTTAAATATTGAACCCAGATTAACATAGTTTTCCTCTGTTTTTTTTTTTTTTCTTTTTCAGTATCAGTGAATACTGATTTATTTGTTTGTTTCTTCTTTATATATCTCAGTACTATTTACACATTAAACTATTATATTTATTTATAACTGTATGTTATATATAATGTATGCACATTTCTTTAGCAGTCAACCATGTAATGTTGCCTGAAAATCAGAAGTGATTCTTAGGTGTGATTGAAAACACAGACACAAGGAATAATAAAAAGCCCAGAATTACTGTGTTCAGAAAGAAAATAAATCACTGAGAGCTAAGCAGTGCTATCTTGTATCCCTACAAGACAGAGCAACCGTTGGTGGCAAGTTGCTGGAGAGTCAAGCTGCCTGCTTCAAAGAGTTTGTCAGACCATAGTGGGATATTGATGCTGAACATGGACTTAAATACTAACCTAGTCATTGTCAAATCAGAACTAGTTTAGATTGCTAGGAAATCCCAGTTTTCATTTTGTAATAAATGAAACGAACATACTTGTGCTGGTTCCCACCTCACATGAACAGTTAGTTATTACCTGCTAAGCCACCAATGCTAGACTAGGCTAAGGTGAAATTCAGCATTTATAGCTCCCATCTGAGGGTCCCTAAGTAATGTCTAATTCAAGTTACATTTTGGAATTAATATGCATGTAAAGACAGCTTTATTTGATATTGCTGGTGATTTTAAAAATAGATAGCAACTTCAATAGCAGCTGAGACCACCTCAGATGATAAATTCCAAATCTAAGAGGAACAGAGCAATACTTTATGCTCTTTAGAGATACAAGAATGTGTAAAGCTTTATAAAATAGAAGCAAAACAGACAGGATGGTGAGGTATTGTTATCTTGTCTGGGCTTTGTTTACAATGGAATTTACCATAACATCAAGTATTCCACACCATTCACCAAACAGTACATTTGACTTCATGATGAGATGCTTAATGCAAGCTGGACAAACTTGTCTGTCTCACTTTGGAATCAGAAAGTTAAAAACACAGCACTAACAATCGCTGTCTGTTTAGCTCATCTTTCACTTTTCATTCCTAAGGACAGTTTTGTTATATTTGAGGGTACTGACAAGCTCAGGAATTGTAGCTGTCCAGAAGGACCAAGTTCCTTTAGTCACAGTACAATGTGGAATTTTGGTTGGGGCATTTGATATACAAAGCAGAATAGAAATTGAGTTTGATGAGATTCTGTTTGCAATCCTCAGATACTCTGCTTGTGAGACTGACAAGATTCTGACTCTCTCTCTGTCATGAATCTTACATCTTGTCTCCATGTGGCTTATAATTCTGTGATGCAGCTCCTCAAGGTACAGAACTGGAGATGCCAAAAGATCTCATGCCTTTTATCATCATGGTAATTTAATTTAACCTTCTGAACAAAATTGCATAATACAGTACTGAAAATGCCATTGCCTGATCTGTTTTTTTAGGTTGGTTTTTGGTTTGTTATTTGTTTGTTTGTTTGTTTTAATCAGTCTTGCTACTCCAGCAGTAGTCAGTAAGAATAAAAGATGACTTTTAGTCTGTACAATGCACATATATCATTTTTTTCCTTTAATTGATACAGTCAGGTAAAAATTGGATCTTCTGTGAAAGTTTTGAGTTTTCTTTAAAAAAATATTACATGTCAAATATTTTCAAAATAAAATTTCAAAGAAAATTATTTTCAGATGAGTTAAAAACTTTTTTTGTGGTTGCTATGACATAAGATGTTTTAAAGTGAAAAGTTAAGGTAATATCTGTCATTGAAAAATAGAAGTATTAAAAAAATTATGCACATACTGCAATTCTTTAAGTGTTTTTCGAAAAAAAAAAAAAAGAAAGAAAAAAGAAATATCTTGCTATAATATGCTTCATTCTTAACTATTAGCTTTCAGTAAACTAGCACTTCTAAACAGAAAAAATATTTTGCAACCTGTCTGTCAGTTTTCTCTTCACCAAATCAATCAAAATAAACTTGTAAAAATACACAGAATCATGTTTCAGGGCATAAAGCAGACTATCACTGATGTGTTTTATATAAAGGAATAAAATGTCTTTGCTCTGGTTATTTTGTAAGTCAATCTTTTGTACACAGGCAATCTCTTTGAGACAACAGACTTCAGGGAAAATAGCTATTATGCTGCTGTTTAATATGACTATAGTAGAACCCTGGAAAGTAGTGTCTCCTGCAGTAGCCCTCATTGAACTACTATGCTAAGCATATTCTAAGCAAACTCCTCTAGGGCCTTATGGGGTGGATTAGTGATTATTATCCTCCACTTGGGCAGAGGTACTTTTACTGAAGTGGCCTTAAAAACATGTGCAGAGGGGCAGGCCCATGTCTTCAGAGCCGTCACAACATGGGTTCTTAGACCTATTTTTTAACTGAGTCTCACTTGATAGACATTGAAATTTTTGTACCCTTATCTTAAAACTGAAAGCTACAGTCTTAAATCAAGCAACTTTCCAGATAGTTTCAGGACTGGGGAGTTCTGTGACAGTGTTATTTAGTCTGACCTTTCAGTGACTTATAAATAACACATTTAGCCGTATGTGATCCAGAGTGATGGGGCGAATTTTGCATTGATGGAATAGTTTTAAATTATCTTCCCTTTGATTTACATGAAAAACTATGATTTACCTGATTTACATAACTCTGTTATGCAGTTTGTTCTCGCAAAAATATTTTCCCTCACTATTTAAAATCAGCCAATGTGTGGAACTGAAGAAATAGAAAGAATTTTCAATTATTTGTCTTAAATAGAAAAGTAAGCCTTTTAATTGTTTTCCACTATTTTCTACTTTTTAAAGACAAGCTCATCAGTTCAGAATTTGTCCAAAATACTAGAAAACAATATTTTCACTCATTCTTCCATCTGCAATACTAAAAAAGTAGTTTAAACGTAGCCTTTTGGAAAAATCAGATAACTCATTTAATTATTTCCCTGTACCTGTAACTACATCAGGCAGCTTTGTGGTTTTTTTTGTTGTTGTTGTTTGTTTTGTTTTTGTTTTGTTTTGTTTTTAAATTATTCCATTTCTATATAAAATACCTTTGGTTTTTTGAATAATATCTAATTCTACTATAAATCTTACAAAATATGTCTGTCAAACTTTCCCTAATTCCTCTGACATATGTTTGAAAACTATATTTTTACAGCTCTTCACTAGTAAAGATTTCCATATAGGGTATTTTTTCTCAGAATCAGCAGCTGGTTGAAAAGAAAATGTGAACATGTTTTCAGCAGTTCCTGATGGTTTGAGCAGTTACTGACCTCTGGGTAAAAAGAATAAACAGCAGAGCTGAGAACAAAAGGAGTCCTCAGGCTACTATTAACTCACAGTAACAAGACAGACATGATGTACTGTGGTCAGTACAAGTTCCATTTGTAGATAAGCTGTAAAGAAAAAGCATTCCATCACCAAAGATAGGTCAAAGGTTAAAGTATGATATGATTGTTTTTAACTAATCTTCCAGTGACAAATATCTGAAATATGAAGGAGTTCTTACATTTCAGAAATATATTTCAGGGTATTTTTATATGGCACTTGATGTTTAAAGATGCATTTAGCGAAGAAAAAAGCATTTTGTTAGATTTTGAAGGAAAGGGAGGGTTAAAGGGAAGTGAATGTTAAATTTCTTTCATATAGTAGTCAAAGTAAAATTTAAAGAAAATCTTTACATTTTTCTGGCATCTAATCTTTTGCAAAACAATCTGTTTTATGTGACATAATAAAGGGAAAATTAAATAAAAGGAAGAAAAAATATTTTTAATAAATTACTTTGATAAATGATAAGAATATGTATAATACCTCAAGTACAATTAAATAAGGTCAGGCTATGCATATTTCCTTACTTGGACTTGATTATTCAGTGGTATTCCTGTTTTCATGGGTTTTTTTGTTTTTTTTTTCCACACAACTTTAGGAGCTTGGAATGTTATCCTTGAGAAAAAGAAGAAAGAAATAAATCATATATAAAACACCCATAATTTCCTTCCAGTCAAAAGCTCCTTTTTGAATATTTGAAAAACATATTACTGTTAGTTTAACCATAGTTACATTTTTCTCTTGCATCCTCTGTACAACACAAGCCCTAAACAGCCTTGGGTCAACATACTGTACATGCCTTGACTATTCCTATCCAACAATTGTAGGAAATCTCCCCACTTTTAAAAAACAAATTATGTTAACCAAGATCCTGTGGCTGGATCTCATTTCAGCACTTTATTGCAAACCTCCAGAAAAATGCTAGCCATCTTTGTAAATACTCAAACATTCATTAAAGAATATATATAGAAGGACTTGAGCAAGAACGGTCACTTATGATGTTTGATTCTAGGGGAATCCTGAAAAAAGATTGGAGGAATATCTTTTCATAACAGTTCTGAAAAACAATGTAAGGCTTTATGAACATGATTCACTACGTCGTTTTATTTTAATTCAGAAATTATTTTGACATAGATGTCCAGGCTAACTCAGTACACAGTGATGAAAAATATTCCAGGGATTATTCTATTCTATTCTAAAAAGTGTCCAAGAGAAGTGAAATGAAAGACAGGAGTTACCAATTTGCAACATAAACTCATAAAAGCATCAGCTTGTGACAGAAATCTGTTTACCACCACTTTTAAAGTGAATAGAAATGTTATATTTTTTGAAACAGCAAAATAAACTAAGACCTTAGGTAACTAGAAAGTCAAGGCATTAAATTAGATAGTAAAGCTGACAAATGAATTATAAAATCCTAATTTCAGAGTTGTCGTAAGATATTTTGCTAGGCCACAATATTCCATTAATAATTCATATTATTTCTCAGAGGATGAGAAACATGCTTTCTTTTAATATGCACAATTTCATTTTATTTTCAGCTTTTCTGCAATATTTATCAGTGACCATCTCCCTCTTATTTCTCCTAACACAGAGACCAGATTCACACTCCTATTAATTTATTGTCATTGCTCAATTCTGTTGAGAAACCTAAGAAGAGATATTGGAAACTTAACTGAAAGCTTCATATTCAGATAGCCATCTTTTATGATCTTGCAACTCTACAGGTAATACTCTTACTGACTAGACTATACAGAACAACACTTGCTTTTAATAACTCCATATTAGTTATTCTCTTACAATCTAACTGGTAAGTTGTTATAGATTGGCATGACATTAATATTAATTTTGAGGTTGCAAATTCTAGTTTGAAAAGCTTCTAATATCTCTTATTCATCAAAATACATATTAATAATTTTAGGGCTTGTACACGGAAGCTTTTGTCTTTTGCAAAGCTACTCACAACCCAGATGCCCAAAAGAAATGAGCATGTTAAGCTACCAAGCCCTGGCCTTAACTTGACCCCTCTCTCTTCTCCAAAGTTATATATTAAAAATGTTAAAAGCTTGTTGTTAATTAATTCAAATTCTTAATATTTCTGCCTGTTGAGAAGATCTGCTAATGAAAAAATTCTCAATAATTATGTTCTGAGGACATAATTACAACTCCAGTGGTAAGTTCTACAAAATCAAGAAGGGTTTCATTTGACTTTTTCTTTTCCCTTCAGCAGTGTTTTTAATGGATAGTTTAAGAATTGCTAATGGTAAATTAAAAATCAGACCCAAAAGGCAGATTTTATGAGGTAGCAATTATCTGATTTGGCTGAAGCCTACAGATGAATTTTAAAATCAGCTAAGAGGGCAGACTGTACAAAGATAAACATCATAGCTTTACTTTGTTGAACAAAGGAAAAAAAAACAAAACCACAAAAACAACCTATTCTTTTTCTCAACTCATTCACTTCAGATAAATGTCTCTAACATCTCTAATAAAGGCTAACATGCTTTGGAATTAATTAAGGGAGAGTCTAAGTTGCTTGTTACCCTGTCAAGCAAGGAACTGTAGCACTAATAAGAACAAGAGGAAGGATGAACCTAAACCAGATGCCAAGAATCATTTAGCTTTGTCACATGCTATTCAGCTTCTGAAGGATGAGTCAAAAAATGTAAGATAATGAGCTGAGCAAGAGTGAATAACTGCTTTCTTATTACATCTTTTCTCCTTTTCGTTGTAAATGTAGTAAACTTCTGAGCATTGCCTGAAATGTAGCTTTTAGCCTCAAGAATAATCTCAACATAGGAAGATGAATTTCTCAGTCTCTGAGCTTCAGCAGCTGAAGATGACACCTTGCATGAGAAAGTTGGTTGATGGACTCAGCATAGTCAGTCATATGGGTGAAACTTCTCAACAGGTTGTGTGAGCCTTGTACCATGTACTCTCACTGTGGCTGCACGTGATGGCTGACAAACCCGGTATTACAGAGTTTAAGGATTTCAGAGCAGAATTTTCCAAGTTAGGCACTAATAATCTGAGCCTTATGGAGGAGCTGAACCATGCCATTTTAAATTAAGCATAGGAAAAACCCTCCCTAATGGTCATATGCATGGTAATCAAATTTCCTGGGTAAAGTGTATTCACCCAAAGGTCACATCACAAGCCCTCAAATCTTGTCACAGAGCTCTACAGTACTGCTTGACTTCACAACAGAGGGCTGCTACTTTGTAGGATAAGGAATGATTTACATAATAATGTTATACAACTCCACAGTTAAAAAAATCAATAACTCATGACTGTCACCGAAACCCGGAATAAACTTCTTAACACCAATGTCGTCTTAAGAAGCAGGCACTTCTTTATTGCAGCGCTGGATGCATGGGGGATCGCTCCACCTATCGTGCATATGTGTCAGCGCATGAAGTAAAGTTTATATTATACAAAATCATACATAATAATTACATTCATCAGAATTATCATGCATATTTAATACAATTACCAGAAATCATTACCATAAAACCCTGCCTCGCCATGCATGCCCACTGATTCTTGAAATGAGTCAAAAGGCTGCTTTTGCGACCATCACGGACCACCGACTCATAAGAAAAGACCCTCCAATGACCTTGTCCCAAGGACTTGGCTCAACAGGCTCTTCTCCCAGTGGTCAGTAAAACAAAGAGTTTTCGAGCTTCTATGGACATTAGAGTAATAAATTTCAATCCTTGCAACACTACGAGACAGATGCATTGTTTCTGATTCTGCTACTGAGTTAATGATTAGAGCAGGCCTAGGACTTTGCAGTCCCTTCTTATTAGGGTCTTTATGGTTCTCTAGTTCCAAGCTAACAATCCTAACTCAGACGTTTGCTTTATGATTTTCTTTCATAATCAAATCCAATTCTTCTTCTTAGTTTTGATTATTTCATCAGAATACTTGCAACATGACTGACAATGAGAAAGAGATGCGAGATCAAAAGAAAGTAGCAGTACCACTACAAACCAAGAACTGGATTGAAATGCCAAATTCCCTATCTTAATTAAAGTGTAGATAAGTTTCTGGTTTTCTGTCAAATGAGCATTTACAGGCACTTAGTTTAGCATTTGACCCTGTAGTGAAACAAGATTTAGCTATGTCTGTTTTGCTGGAGTTATACAAAGATGCTGTACAAGACATAGTTCAGTTCAGTGTGTAAACAGGGTGATCACAATAAGAGCCAACTGAATAAAGCTGTTACTTCATGGCTTCTCATTTAGTCATTACTTGCACACCAGCAGAAATATTTTTTTTTTTTTAATTTAATACACTATTTCCTGCCCTTTTGATCTAAAAGAGGAAAATTATGCCCTTTTCAAAGAGCTAATGTTTAAAAGAATATAGGAATGAACATTTTACAACTGTTAACTGTAAGTGTGGGAATTATTGGGAGTAGTTGCTGCCTTTGTTGTTGAAGGAAAAATGGAAACGTTGTTTAACAGGAGGCACAGTGACTGATAAGCTATCCTGAAGGTTTTGTGGGTTTTTTTTTTTTGTTTGTTTGTTAATTTGGGTTTTTTGTTGGTTTGGTTTGGTTTTGAGTTTTGTTTTAAGTTTTGGGGTTTTTTGTTTGCTTGTTTGTTTGTTTGTTTGTTTGTTTTAACCCAGATTAAGATTTAAATACAGAATCCAAATTTAGTGGATTTTATTAGTTTGTAACAAAGTTGTTTATCTCTGTGCCTTAGAATTTGATCACACAGGCTTATATCCAAATTACTTCTTGTGATTTTTAGATGAGCATCAGATATCTCATTGTTTCTAATCTAGGAAAGCTGGTATTCAAAGTGTGCCAATTATTTTAATATTTCCATGCATCAGAGCTCGACAAAGGTGTATATATATTTTTTTTTTTTTTTTTTTAAAGTTAATTTTTAAAGACATGATCTAGATTAGATTAATGTATGACTATTAAAAGTATATTAGTAGAATTTCAGAGTAAATAAATGAAATGTATATACACGAAATAGTTTAGAAAGAATTTTAGGCTTTCCAGTTATATAAAAGGTAAATTAAAATGGTTCTCACTCATGGCTTTCTTAGCAGCCTCATTATGAAGAAGAACCTTTTGGCAGTGATCATCCTAGAATTAGGTAGAATATTAAAAGTACAAACTGTAAAAAAATCTTCTTTTGATTCAGAATTGTAGGTGACGATAGCTATAACAGCAGGAGCAGTGGCTGGGAAGTCTATTAAAATAATGCATTTTTGTGGGCATTTCTAATATAGGGGGATTAAGGGTAGTAAAGAATTGGATGGAAAAAATAAGAATCAGTCAGGATTGGTTATGGTAGGGTAGTGAAAGGAGAGTACAAACACCAGGAATTTGAGACAGAGGACTCAGAATTATAGAGGTAAGTCTGAATAGATAGCTAACTGACAAACCATTTCTGTAAGCCAATGGTTGATACGTGATATCATCCTGGTTTTGTTAGGATAATTTTATTTTCAGCAGTTAGAATAGCTGTCTTTTTGTTTCAGCAGAACTTGTTATGAGAACATTGATAAAAGTACTGGTGTTATAGGTTGCTGCTGGACCTCAAGGCCACCATGTTTGGCTGCTTCACAGCTGCATTAGGACTGGGAGGGAGAAGCATAGTGCACAGCAAAACCCAAAACTGGCATTTGGATGTGCCAATGAAATATTCCATATCATATCACATCATGTCAGTATATTAATCAGGATTGACGGGAAGACAGGGTATTCTATCGGGGATCACTCGGGCTCACTCTTCCAGGGTTTCAGTTCGAAACTGTCTCGGTTCCAGGATCTCTGTCTGGCACAGGTCGGGCATCGGTCAGCGGGTGGTGAGCAATTTCACTGTGTGTAACTCGTTTTTATATTCTGTTATCATTGTTGTTATCACTATCATTTTATTTTAATTAGTAAACAGTTTTTATCTCAACCTGTGAGTTTCCTTGCCCTTTTCTTTCCAATTCTCTCCCCTGTTCCCTGGGTGAGAGGGGGGAGGGTGATAGAGCAGGCTGTGTTTGGCTGCAAGGTGCAAGCAAAAAGGGTGAATCCACCCAAACCACCATAGTCCTTTTTTTGGTGCCCAAAGTGGGGCACAAAGGGTTGAGATAAGAACAGATTTGGCCAGACTGTGTTATTTATTTACTTCTCTTGCTGACTATCTCATTTTAAAGTCTGATTTCAGTATTGTTTGACAAGTGTATTCTCCTTTACTTTTAGAGATACAGAGTCCCTGTTCAAGTGATAGTGAGTTTGTAATAAAATAATATTTTTACAGGGAAACATGGATAAGACCACTAAAAGTAATTGATACCTCCAAAACACAGACAATTTTCTCTTAAGTTCTCTTCTCAAAATCAAAATTGTAATCCACTTTTATTCCTGTCCTCAGCTGTCCAGGAGAAAGACAAAAACACTGTCATCCATAAGCCCTTGACATCTAATAAACTTACTAGTTCTTTCCCTGTTGATCTGGGAGTTCTCCAGTTCTTTCATGCCTATATAGATGAAGTTGTCTGACTCTCAGTTGAACCATAAAATGATCCAGAAAGTAAATAAAACATTTGATACTCCCATTACGAAACCTGATTTGAGATATACACCGCATACACCTCACATATGCTGACTGAATTGTGTATTGACTAAAATGTGGTCTCAGAAATATTCAGGTGCCTCCTTTTGAAAATTAGGTAACTGGATACAGTTTACAGCTATGGTATTTGGCCGAGAATAAAGAACTTTAATTCTATGCTTCTCCAGTGCATATGGATTAAATATAAAATTTTTCACTTTCACAAGAGTCTGTAGCATCTAAGCTATTGATTAGGCTTTAATTAGGATATGTGGGGAGCTCTATATCTTATCTGTTAAATATTGTTCTGGAGAAAGAAGTGTAATTTCACGAAGTCACTGGGAGTTTGAGAGAGAGTGGACTGTATATGCTTGTGCTGTTTTCTGTAGAGAACAGAGTTCTGGTCCCTTCTTGCAGGTGTTATCTCTGGGTTGTTTTTTTGTTGTTGTTGTTTATTTGCTTGCTTGTTTTTTAATTTATAAATTGCTGAATTTTTAGAATATGTTGTTATCTGAGTTTCCTTTTAGCTACTTCTTGTTGACTTCTTGTGCTGCATATGCTGTAGTTGAAGATTCATGCATATATCTTTGGCTGAAGCATCTGTCTTTTCCTGTGTGCTATAGTGTACCTAGCGCATTATTTTTCTCTTTCTGCTATACTTCAGCTGTTGCCACGATTACTTGGGAATCACAAATATCTTGTTTAAATAAGTTTTTGGGGGTTTGTTTGTTTGTTTCACTAGTTGGAATAAGTTTATTAAATAGTCCTTAAAATTAAGGAAATTGCTGCAAAATTGAACAAAACAGTTCTCATTTCTGGTACAATAAAAATACATAAATAAATAAATACATAACTAACTAACTAACTAACTAAATAAATAAATAAAATCCTGCTTTTAGAAACTGTGCTCGTGGCTTGTCTTCTCTTATGCAATAAATTAGGACCAACAGTCTTCAAAAAGCATGTATTTAGTAACCACAATTCCAAACATCTGTTTTACTCCGGTAAATAGGTCCATTTTGTACACAGAGGAATAGAGGTCTGTCTCCAACAAAACTAAAGAAGATAACCAATTTCCTGAAGATTGCTGAAATATGTTCTCCTCTTGCAAGTGTCTGGGGCTTTTGCCCACCCACATTCCTCACCTCCTTGGTGAGACAAGTTGCAGCATGCACTGGGCTGGCTGACAGCAGCACCAGCATCTTCGACTCCCACTTCTCAGAACGAGTTTCATTTGATGAGACACAGATTTGGATTTCTGCCCTCCAGCCAACTGCCAACTTTTCCAAACCTGTTGGGAAACGCCTTATCTGTCAGACTCTACTCTTCTATCGATTTTGGTTAATGAGCCATCAGATTCAGAAGTTACCAATGTGAGACAGATAGATGGTTGAAAAAGTATAGCATTTTCATAAGCCAAGCTTCTTTAGGAAAGCAGGCCAATGTAAAGTAAAAAAAAAATAATAATAATAATAAAAAAAATTCTAAAACCCATTAAATGAGAGCAACAGAAATATCATGAAGAAAAGATCTTGAGAGCAGATAACTGAAAGAGAGATATTAAAAGAAAGAAAAAGAAAGAAAGATTTTAAAGCAGGAAAGGGATATAAAATTGAAATAAAAATATACAACAAAAGAAAGGAAAAAGTAAATATGTACTACACTAAGAATTAAATACAGAAAAAGAACAAAAAATGTTCAGAATTAAAAGAAAGCAAAAAGAAGAAAAATGTGTGGGCTAATAATGGAGGTAGAAAGTTAATTTTACTTATATAACACTTGATTTCACTCATGCCAGATCAAGGATTTCCAGCAAAACTTCTCTCATTGTTACAGAGTGTAGCTTCCTTGGATATCTACTGTCTCAATCTACCTGCCACATGAGTCTTTAAGTTTCTTAACTATGCAGTCTTAAACTCAGCTAGTATATTGCCCCTACAAAATATCAAGGCTCTTGGGTTGAAGGAACTTTACTGCTCTTTGAATGCAGTTTGTTGAAAGGATGTTGACAGAGCACTGCCAATGAATCAAATGTGAAACATTAAACATTTATCTGAAAACTTCAGAGAACCATCACTTCTTAGTTCTGCATGAACAGTGGTATTTTCTTTTTTTCTGTGAACTTACTCTTTTCAGTGTTCTCAATATGAAGTCTCTGCTTCAATATTCAGATGTAGACTTCTAATTTAAGGTATCTAGAACAAGATTTTGTATGACACTTCTGCACAAATAATTGTGGTATGCTTTCCTTTAGGTTTAGTTATTATATTTTATCTTTATCAAGTTATAAAGTTATATGTATGACTTTGTTTTATGAAAGCGCTGTCAAAAACATTTAAGAAGAAAATAAAATTAAAATTTTTCCTCTGTTTTTATGATGCTAACATAGAGAAGATTATATTGAAACTAAAGATTCACTGTGGAATAAATTTTACAAACATACAGGAAGTCCCTTTTCTGGAAGAACAGAAAATCTGAACATGAAGTAAAAAGCTTTATTGTCCCTTTTGTGTATGAAAAGGCTGCCTGTGTGGCATAATGACAGAGATCACAGCAAGGTCTTAATAAGTTTCAGAGTGAGTTCAGAGTGCCATGCTAACATTTCTATACCGTTTAAAGACTTAAACCTATAACACTGTGACATACCTACAGTTTTATCCAGGACAGTAGAGAAAGTCTGGAACAGAGTGAGATTCAAACCTAGCTATCCTGAAGTCTAGTTTACGGTCAGACCAGAAATCAAACAGTCTTTCCCTTGAAGTAGTAAGATTTATCGCATCTGAACTTAGAAATCTACAATGTAGGTTAGATGAAATCTACATCTAAACTAGCGATACAATAACCCTCTTAAATCACTAGAAATTACACTGTTAGGATATTTATAATGTTGTATTGGGTTTGCATGGCAAGGTTTT
>NW_010326415.1:0-27500 GCF_000700745.2 Antrostomus carolinensis
CCATTCTATGATTCATTCTATGATTCTATAAGAAAACAAATGGCAGCAATAAAACCAGCTTACCTGGAGTAGAGTGAAGAGCTTCAAAAGGATGAAATAAACATGACAAGGGGGGGTTGCACTAAGGAGAGTTTCACATTGTCCTTACATCAGTGTAACTGCAGGTTGTTGCTAAAGGGTTGTCTCATTTTCCACCTTGCAGTCCTGACTGCATTGTTTGCCACCCTCTGCTGAACTGAATTGGGTGATTATTTTTTTTCCATTTGCAAACTGAGGTGGATCAGAAGTCTGAACCAGCTCAACTTGAGATTGCCCAGTTGCTAGATCCAATGCAAGGCAGATGGCAGGAGTGTGTGAATGGGAAGGAGCAGGCAGAGCTGTCTTATCCCCTTCTGGTGCTAAACATAACACGAAACTCTAGTCTGGAATTATCAACCGAAACACCTAAGGTAGAGTTTCTGGTTTGCTTCCTTCCAAAGGGAGGTTGCAATCTTTATTGGAGAGTAATAGTGAGGAGCAGGAAAGAAGACACTCAGTGGAGCAGTCCACTCATTCTCCAACAGCTTCAGCTGTTTTCAGTTCCACTCAGATGTGGATTTAATGGAGAGTCCTGAGACTGATCTACTTTGTTTGAAAACAGAATATTACTGATTGAAACATCTCAGCTGATACATCAGTATGGGTCAATTGAGGAGCAGACTAAGTAGAACAAGCAGGGTAGTAGCTTCTTTAAAAGCTAATCTGACTGGTCCCTGAGTTGAGGTTTAAAAAAACCCTTAAGCCAGAACTCTGTGAGTGACAAGAGTGTGAAAGGCAAGTCAGAAAATACCTCTCTAGTGACTAGAACAAAACAAAGAGCTGGTACAGGGGTTATGCACAAGCATGGGAGAATAAAATGAGGAAGAGCTATGATGAAGGAGGGTGAAAGGATGTTTTCACAGAATGTCTGTCTTGTTCTCTGAGAGTATATCTTGTCTCTTCACAAAAGAAAGATAAGTGACCCAAAATAAACAAAAGACACAGTTGTCTTGTGCTGCATTTTTTAGTTTTGTGGACCTTTCTAGTGGGATCTGGGATTTTAGAGGATAGTTTGGGGTTTAGGATCCAGCCTGCTAGTGATTTGCCTTGAACACAAACCCTTTCCCTGTAATTCATAGCCCAATTTCAGCTTCCTATCTGACAGTGAGACGGAAAGTGGAAGTAACTTTTCATCTGGTATTCGCTTGTGACTGTTCTGGATTTCACAGATTGTACCAAAGTTGCATTAATGTACTTTGAAATATCATAATATTTTTGATGGTATTTAAACATTCATGTTAAGTCTGTAATTGCTAAGAATAAACCATTGCCAACCGATGAGTCATTGTCAGTAAGAGTCCTCAGGCAAAGGGGGAAGATGAGAGTCTGAAGGTCATATATTCCATGTTTTTCACAATTTTAGACCATTAACATAAATCATCTATATTTTATGTAAGCAATTTAAACACAAAATTAATTTTTACTATTTTAAGATGTTGATGAAGATAATTACTAGAGTGCTGTTTAACAAGCATAAAATCAACTCGCAGTGTTTTTTCAAAATCAATTACTGCTCTTGCATGTTTTTAACATTGCTGCAGTTAAGACTTGCAAATTACTGTGAGAACCCTTGACTGCTCCGTTATCCCATTGCTATAAACTCTGTCACCAGTGCTGTTGAAAATTACTTGGCCTTACATTACATCAGGCTTACATTAAGGAGGAAAAAAAAAAGTGTCCCTTCTGCTTGAAAAGAAAACAGTCCTTGTGTAACCTGACAGTTCAGGCAGTGTTACCTTCAGAGGTGATATGTGAAAGCTGAATTTGCCCCGTTCACCAGAAAAGTGCAATTATTAATTCCAAAAACAGCTGGCAGTGGCTTCGGGGGAGGCAGGAGGGAGGAGATTTTTTTTTTTTATTACTATAGCAGCAACATCCTATTAAGGTTTATGTCACAATCCTAACATTTTCACACTTTGCTATGTGTCCTGCTGCCCCCTTCCTATTTGCCATTTCCGACACTAGGAATACTGTGTTGGATGGTGTTAACTATGGTGGCACCGTGATAATCTGAATGCAGAATAAAGCAAGATCTCTAGGAATTCAATTTTTATTGGTTTGGTAGATGTAGCTGAAAAAAATGTTCAAGCTTCTGAATAGGTGCCACATTATTTCTGCCATGTCACTTGCTATCCTAGTAATTTTACTATTTATTGAATATATTTTTTCAATCTTAGCCCCCTTTTTTCATATGCGTATTTAATCATCCTGTCTTGCACATGTGTGTCAGATCTTAAGTACTCTTGATTCTTAACCAATTTCTAGCAAATAAGTCAGAATCAAAGAGATTTCAGAGAGAAGTTTACAGAACATTCCTGTGTGACATGTTGCCCCAGAGCCATTAGAGCTCTGCAAGCTGAGGACCAGGTGGTCCAGTTGGTTTGGTCTGCAGCAGAGACATCAGATGACTGGTCGTGGATATGGTGAAAAATTCCTGTGAAAGGAACTGTTCCATCCTACAGGAGTTGCCGTACCTTGGGCAGTAGGGACTCTGGACGTGAGCTGGTTATTTTATGGCAAAACAAGCTGTGTTGTGCTTTGGGAATTCTGTTTGGTTTTGAAGTATTGCGGATGCATCCTGTAGCCGGCAACAAAACCTTTGGAAAAATGAGAACTAAATTTCTTATGTTTCAGTTACCTGCCTTTTAGTAGAAATACTGATTCTGCCTTTCACTTTTAGAAATTTTTCCTCCTTGTTTATATACAAAACATTTACCCTAGTACTTTGCTTCAGGCCCATGCTTTGATCTTGCCTGTAAATCATCAATTTAAATATAATTTTAATTTTTAAGGTATTTTTTTAAAGATTCTAATTTATTAGTAATGTTAAGACATACTGCTTACATTAGGATAAGAAAAAGGCTGCAAAAGAATTATAGTTTATTGGGAAAATATGCATGAAATACATTAATAGGCATTAAATAGAGAAAATTAAATACTGATGTACAGATGAACAGCTCAAAGTACTTATTTATAGTCAGTTAGACACTTTTCCATCACTCAGTTAAATAATTCTCCTGTCATATATATCTCTTTATGAAAGATATTTTTAGCTACTGCAGCTATTGTATGCCAACATGTAGCTGTTATAGACATATTGTTAATTTTTTATGTTCTTTTTCTCAGTGATAAATAAATTGTATTTATGAAAGTGGAAATTTGTGTTTTCAAGCCTTCAAGTGTTGTTTCACAGCCTAGTTATCTTCCATATGTGCTTAGATTAGTAATTTTTTTAAGCTTAAACGTGTTAAATTGAAACTTTAGGAATATATTTTTAATTATTAAAGAAAATTTACTAGTCAAAATACATAGGAGAAATTTTAATTTCTTATGTCTAGTTTTTTGTCTGTAATTCTGCTAGAAACTTAATCAGTAACATTTTTAGGTGAAAATCAAAACAAAGGGCTTCAGCTGTTGCAAGGTGGATATCCCAAGTTTTCGTGCACGTCACCTAAAAAGCATTTTGTGGAAAACAAGATGAAATCAGTCAAAATATTATTTTAATAAAAATGTAAGTGGATGGAAAACGGCATTTGGCAATAATGAAATTGTTCTCTAAGTCTTTGTAGTTTGTGTATGCATATGATGGAGACACATATACAAGATGTAAAAACATGGAAGCGTTTTAATGCAGCATGGCAGTGCAATCAAACTGCAAGAGTTATTAGTGCAACTGGTTTTGACAGTGGTCAAGATCACAATGTGTGGCCTACAGAGTGTTTTCTTCTGTTTTGTTTGTGATTTTGAGTCATTTTGGAGTTTTCCTATAAAAGAAAACTGTAAGCATATTTTAGAAATGCCATTATTACATAGAGGAGTAAGTGCTAAATGGAATTAACCTGCTGGGTGGCATCTGCCATCATTTGGAGAGGAGAAGCCATGAGAAGAAGCCATGAGAAGAGAAATAGTTGACTCAGAATTTGAGCATTCAAACTCAGGAGTATTGGTGCTGGTACACTTACTTCATTTGTGAACTTTCTACTCGTGAGAGGTATCTTGGTCCAGGTTTTAGCTGTAACTCTTAACTGAGAGGTTGGCATTCCGGGCACGCAGTAAGAGCTGGCTGTGCCTGCTGGCCAGGTACCAACAGATACCAGCAAGGGTTATGCTGTGCTTTCCGTTCAGCCTGGGTGGCAACCTGGGCTCAGGGTGGTTCAGCTCCGAGGTGATGCTGGTGGTCAGCAGTGTGGGCAAGCTTCCAGTCCTCCCATTTCCCTGTGGCATTTTATTGCTGCTGACAGTCCTTTGGGCTGTAACACAGGGATAGCTAAATTTTGGTGCTGCACAAATAATGATAAAACATGCAGGCCATGTGAGTGTTGAGATAGCTTTATGAAAAGCACTCTGGCGTACTGAACAAGGTGTTGGTCTTTCTGTCAGAAATAATTTTTCAGACACAGCTAGTCAAAACAAGAATTTGTGCTGAACATACTGCTGCTATTCAGTGCATGTGTGTGTGTGTGACCTTTGTTTCTTCTGCCCTCGTGCAGCTTCCTTCTACCCTCTCCGCTTAACAGTTTTCCTCAGTCTTGAGGTTTGTAGGTTTGTTTGGTTGTTGTTTTGGGTTTGGTTTTTTTTTTAATATTGGGCAAAAGTAACCGAGTGTTTACACTACACAAACCTTCATCTTACAAAATGAACTTGTTGTGAGTTCAGAAGACGCTGGAGAGCGGAGCGGTGAGCTGACGTAGCAGCACATGTGGCACGTCCTCTCCTGACCCTCTCCCCTGGCCCCAAACATGCCTGGCAAATGGAGGCTTGGCACTCCGCCACGGCTGATTACGCAAGGCTTTCTGTGTCCTACTTCTCTGAACAAAGGCTGCTCTGAGGAACATAGGCATCACACCTAGGTCACACAGGCAGCAAAAGCCATCTCCTGACAGCATTGTACTGAGTCAGGATGGAGCTTTACTTCATGGTAAGTCTGTGAGAATTGTCAGGTTTCAAATGTTGGCTTGCCTCCCTTGCTAAATAAATGCAGAATCAAGAGCTATTAAACTTGCTAATGTCATCCTGGAGAGAAGGAGGGAGTAGAGTCACTGTTTTGTGGTCTCAGGCTTGGATGTAAACAGAGATAGTACTGAAAATCTTGCAGTTCTTTTTGTGTTGGTCATTTATTGATTAAAGGAACAACTAAAACCCGGGTACTTGCCTCTTAAATTGTAAAAGACTACTTTGTTAGGAGAATTGGTGTTTAATTCTAGTAGTGAAAACATACTAAGTTACCTAAATTGGTGTCAGATTACTGTTACTTTGCTACCAGATGTAATGCTTTCATCAGTTCTGTTTATATGCAATCCACTGTACTTCTGAACCTTGGAAAGGTTACCTTCGAAATTGTTTCCACAATCAGAGGCAAGTCAAGGACTCCAGAGGAGACAAAATAGGCTGTAGATAATTGTGCAATTACAGATGGCTACAAATCAAGGTATGTTATGACTGGAGCTGCAGCTCTTGAAGAGAGCCTGTTACTTTTTAACATTCAGCACACTGCCTTCTAGGTAAATCCTCTTACTCGGGATTTGAATTTCTATAGACTGCTGTCTGCCTTGAGGTATTGTATGTCGTCTCTGAACTGCGGCGGCCTCTCCTGCATAATAACTATTTCACACAGCAGTAGCCAGCTTCAGTACTGCAATATTTGAGAGAGGTGCAGATGTTTGCTAGCCGCTTCTGTTTGTTGCAGAAATGGAAGTTGGAAATTATTACTATTTTTTTTGTTTTTTGGTGATGGTAATTGTGATTAGTGGATCTGCTTTTGGCTGAAGAGTTTTATGCGTTAGAATGCATGCATTCTTTTTTTTTTTTGGTCTGATTTTGAATACTTAAAGGGGAGCTATATATTATTTATATAGCAAGAGGTGTAGGTTTGCTTGTGTATGTGTATTTCAGAGATTCTGGGTTTCCTGTGTATTGCTTTGTGATAATTGTTTAGTCCAAATGGTTTCTTTTGCTGTAGTTACGGGCTTCGGTTTATCCATTTCTTTACTGTTTGTGGCTTGGTGAACAGTGCAAGCAGAAATTTACTACACTTAGAAAATGTTCTTAATGTGGATTTTGAAATCTAGAAGTCAGGTAATGTAGCAGTAAGAATTTAAATTTTTAGGAGGCATTGCTGAGAATATTCCTGCTTTTTTTTTATTGTACAGCACTGATACTATGGGCATATTTAAATGTTAAAATGGTTGGATTTTCTTATATGGTTGCCTGCTTTCTCTCAGTGAGTCTCACTGCAATAACAGTTCTGAAAAGCTACTGCAGAACAGTTGTCAATCGTTTCTCTGTAGAGCTGCTTATTTTTTATAATAGCATTGCTAGGTGAGAGCAAATCTGTTCTTTCTGCTTTATCTTTTCATATTAATTGTTAGTGACAGTGCAAGATGACACATCTGTGCAAAGCGGATTTTGTACCATTTAGATCAGTATACTCAGTGTACTGGCCAAAGTATATAGGTCTGTTCCTTTTTTTGTTTTGTCAGGCAAAATGCAATATAAAGTAGAGCACTTTATTTTTATTTAGTCTTTTTTTTTTTTAAGTTGCCTGCTTAGTAGAATCACTATGGTTACCGACTAAAGGATGTCCCTGAGGCACACAAGCTGCATTGCAATGTAAGTGAGGGTAGATTTTAAGTTCTCTGACTGCTGAACACAAGAAAAATGAACAGGCAAGGCAGAGAAATAAGCTAATATTCAGTATTTATAAGCTATTATTTAATGCTTGCTCTAAGGTTAAAAATGTATTTTACAAGTAATCTGTGTGCAAGTTCTTTGTTTTCTGTGCTCTCTTCTGGGAATTACATTGCTAAAATGTTCATTAAAAATCATACATTTGTGTTACTGTTCAGCTTGAGTTTGTTTCATTTTTTAAAAGCATTTATATATTACAAATTATGTTGATAGAAGTCAGGGTGTAAGCTGCATCGCTGTGCCTTGCAGAGCTCATGAGAGCATCACCATTCTTTTTTGTGTGTGCTTTACTATGAATAATACATTAATTCTCAAATAGTTTTTCTGTTAAAAATGTTTATTTAAAAATTTGGTGGTCTGTTAAACTCTTCTTATAAATCTCTGAGATACGTGTTTTATAGATGTGCTATACACAAGGTATTATTAGGACCATGAGGAAAGTTGTGTGGTATCTAGTAGGTCTGAGTTTGACAAAACTGAAAGCAAGTTGCATATGCATCCATTACTAAGGATTATTTTTTTTTTCTTCCCAGTTACACTAATAAGCTCCTGATGCCACCTAGTTTGGCATCCTGAGCAGTTGAGCTGAATTATAATTTTTGTGCTAACAAAATAAAATATACTAAAGCCTATCTAATGTTTTGTGTATTAGGAGCCACCTAAACCTGTATTTTGTAGATCACTGTATTTATTAACAGTAGTATTTCATACACTGTCTCTTAGATTCCTGTATTCCTAGGCCTTGTTCTCTATTTAATTAATATGTTAATCCAAATTCTGCACTGTATAGGAATTTTCTATGAAGTTTATGGAAAAGCTCAGAGGCACTTGAGTGTTTGTATGGCTGTTCCATTCATTTTAACACACTTGGTTGCATTTCAAAATGTAAATAGTGATCACTGAATTAGCATAACACTTGTGAAATGGTTGCTCACATACAGACTTCCTGGCAAACAGACTTCATTGCTCTGCTTGTGTGACCTTGTTTCTAGAAGAGTGAAAGGCTTGGCTCAGAACTTCAGAAAGTAGAGACATTTTAAAAGATATTTTTTGTATCTTTTGAGGAAAAATTATTTAAAATAAACAAGCTTTCATGTTTAACTGAAGTTATCTTAAAACCTGGCAGAGAGGATTTTAAGAACTTAAGAACTCATGTTTTAATGTAAAGGTACTAATTTTTAAGTGCTTTTTGGCAAGAGATAAATTTTTAAAGAAGACTTCACTCAATTTGAAGGAGGAGTATTCTGTTTTTCTAGACAGACAGATTGAGAGCTTCAGTGTTTTATCTCCATGAAGCTTTCAGCTAAATATGACTTATATTGTCATTTGTATGTTCTGAGGAAAACTTGATCTTCCAGTTCTGACCATTCATTTGATGCAGTCATTCTTTCCTCTGTCATCCCAATTGTTGTGTGGAGATGTCTGCTGCCATCTTGCATTACTAGAAGCATTGCTACATGTTTGCAATAAAAAAATTTGCTCTTCTGTAGTAAACGGTCGAACAGAAATTGAAAATTGTTTTCTTTAAGACACATAGTAAAATACAGTATGCATTTTCAAGTACAAAATCGATTTATTCTTAGTAATTTGCCAATGTGCTAGTACTACTTTGTTTGAAAAACAAATCATTCTTTGTTTTTCAGCATTTTCAGTTAGCTTTGATTGACTGCAATCCCTGCACTTTGTCTAACGCTGAAAGTAAGTAACCTATAAGTATTTCCATTTATTTTGTTGTACTTTTTAAAAAAAAAACCTAAACAAACAACTGTATCATTTTTTAATGAACCAATCCTTCAAAATCAAAAGAATCGATCCTGAGAGAGGGAGACTACAAAAACTGTCTCCATCTGTCAATGGAGACAGATATTCCAGTGGAATTGTGGATTGTTTTAGTAAATGGAGTAAGTAGAAACTGAGGCTTGGCTTATTAATTGCTCTGAAGACTTGAGCTGTGGAGGAAATGTACTATTTTACTGTACATTTGTTTATTTATTTATAAACATAGTGCACACATTTAATGGTAATTATTTAAAACTTTGTGGCATCTTGATTATCGTTTTTCAGTGATCATTTTAATGACATTTAAATTTATAGATCTAAAGTTCCGCATCATTCTTACGCTGTTGAAGTAAGAAAAAGTATAAAATGTAATTTGATTGTTTATTAAGTGCCAACTGTGTATTAGTCTGTACTTCAAGATGTTAATCGTTTAGTGTAGTATCATCTATCGTATGCAGTATAAACTGTAGGCTGTTACAGGGCATCCTGCAGGTATTTACCCACAGTTAGTGAAGTTATATTGCAAGAATAAGTGTATGTTCCCGTGTGTTTTGGAGTCTGTAAGAATTAAAAGGCAAACAGTTATAAGGGAAGTTATTCCCTCGGTTCTTAAGGTTCCTTCATGCTGCTCTTGGTATTGAGCTTAAGCTAACTCTTAAGTCTAACTTCAGAAGCATTGGATTGATTTAAAGGCATTTTATTATTTCTTTAATTCAGAGCTGGAAGGAATTCTGAATGTTCTGTCGGCGAGGGTAGTGGAAAGGAGTTTGTTTACGTGGGTGAAGCTGCTGGCTGTATAGGTACCAACGAGCCAGCTGTGCTACATGGTCTTCTCCAAAGCTTTGTCACTTACCAGGAGCAGGCACAGATAATTTTGTAAAATTATTTACAGAATTCTTCCTAAATCAATAGGTTTTTATTGTTTTCTACTAGATAATAATTCTTTATTATATTTCATGTTAGTTCTTATTGTTTCTCACTCCCTTTATCAATTTTCATGGTATCTCTGAATTTCTGTAAGATTTTCCTAACCCTTCCCCCACAGTCTCCTCTGCCTCCACATGTATGTAGAGGAATGGCCCCATGTAAGAGCTTCATTGCCCCGTTGCCTTGGGCATGGTGCTTGAGAAACCCAAAGGAAGAGAGTGAAGAGGAAGGAGGGATACTTTGTCAGGTTCTCCTGAACTGCTAAGCAGAAGGAGAGCCCTGCACTCTGACCCAGGGTGTCGGGTACCATCACATAAATACTTGAGATTGCCTTAATCCTACCCCTTGCATTTGTAAAGGCTCAGTGAGTAACAGCATTACAGTGAGCGACTTCCGAGCAGAAATGTTTGGGTACAAAGCATGTCTTCTTTCTATTTTGGCACTCTATAATGTGACACCTTTAATTTCTTTCCCCTGCATGGCATGGCTTCCTTTTGTAGCTTCACACTGAAGGGGTTTTGCTATGAGGGGGAAAAAAAAAATGAGAGATTTTTTCAATAATTAACTCCCAGAACAAAAGCAGAGGTTTTTCTTTCATCAGTATGGTGAAGTTGATGATGTGGTGAAAGTAATGGGTGTGTTATGTGCCCTCTAGGAAGGAACACAAAAAGTTTATTAAAATTTTAGATGATGCATTTCATTTTGACCTGGTTTCTGAAGTGCACTAGGCTACCTCCTTTATAGTGAAGGAAAAAACAGTGTACAAAGGGAGCTTTTCCCCTCCCTTATGACCCAGAGAGAAACCTTGGAACTCCAATTTACCTGTATAAAACTCTGTATTGCACTATTCTGTAGCTTCAAGAGAAAAAAAATCTGTGTAATTGAAATAAATTGAGCTTGGCTCAAACACAGATATTTTCTTACTTTTAGTCTTCAAGAATATCAGGCAAAAGTCTGTCTCAAAGAAATTTTCTCTTGTCATCAAATCAGAGGAAGGATTACATTCATTTCAGCTAGCTTTAGCTATTCACCAGTCCATGGCTAGTCTAGGTTAGCAGTTCTCAAACCTTAAAAAATCAAGCACTCCACCTTTGCTTTAATGATTTGAGCAGCATGAGAATAATTTCTTCTCTGCTTTTACTCTTGAACAACTTCAATTTTCTTTCTCCAGCCAGCAATTTTTTTGCCTCCAAGAGCTGCTAGTAGTATTAACACATTCTGTGCAATTCGTATGAGGAATCTAAGATGGTTTACAGTAATGATCAGAATACTGTCTGTAATGAATGCTTTTGACGTTGATTGAAAATAAAAATGTTGGCAATTGAGTGAAAATAGAAAATACATCTTTGTGTCTAACTCAGTTATGTACTGAAAATATTACCTGCGCTCTCTTCTTGTACATCTGTTTACAGAGATTTTATCACTAAGTTTCCTGAAAGGTTAATGGACTCTGCATTCCAGAATACAAATAAAATCCATGGACTGTGTTTCTGCGCTATCTGTTTGCAATCTCAGTGCTTTGTTAGAATACATACTCATTCTCTGTTAGTTCTGTCATATTAAGCATAAAATAGCGATATAAACAAGTACTTTTTTTGTATCTTCAAAATGTGTTTTATCTTGGTTTTGCATTGATAAATTTGAAATGTTGTTGGTCCCTCACTTGAAAAAAACATTGTAATTGTTGTCGTTCATTTAGACTAATAATTTTTATTTTTCTACTCTTACAGTTCAGTTTCACATTGCCCACTTATATGAAATCCAGGTAAGCTTTAAGCTCCTTTTTATGAAGTGTGGTTAAGTTTCTAACTATATGATGTAATCGATCTGTGGAATTCAGATTATAGAGGTAGGCTTAAGTCTCAAATTGCTAAAGAAACTTTATTTGCTCTGGCTAAATTAAAAATATTTCGTATGTGGACTGTCATGCTATAAAAGGGAGTAGCTATTTTAATAAACTTACCCATTTACTAGTCTCACAAGTTGAGTGCAAAAAAACCCCCTAAATATAATTTTTAGTAAAATTCTTTTATTTTTTATATATATATGTGTGTATGTATATATATAAAAAAAAATATAAAAGAAGTTATATATAGATATAAATATACATAGTTTTTAAATTCGTATATATTCATATTGTTTTTCATACATATGCACACACAGTCAAGTCTAGCCACTTGCCCAGGTGCCTTTTAAGTGTATTTGACATGAAATTTTTAAATTTAACTGAACATAGCTGACGGAAACATTTGAGATCTGAGGTCAACAGCACATGAAGCACTGTTATTAATTCTATATCAAATCCAACCACAGAGTTTTTTAGGTTAATCTTTTGGGAAATTACAGAACACTTACTGAGCTTCCAGAATATAAGTAAATTAAAACCAAGTAGCTACTGAAATAGCTATTGTATACTTGTAATTTGACTGACTGGTCGTATCATGTAGACTGTATGCCCTTTTATCATGTTTATAGGTATTATATGACTGAGGAAGGGATAGAGCATGAAAAGAAAAACTATTGTAATTAAAATGGATGACAGACACAAACTGCATTTTCAGTCAGTTGAAAAGGAGCTTGATAAAGTAAGTGCTGTCTTTTGATGGCATGGCGGAGAATTACTTTAGGTATTTGTATATAAATAAAAGATACAAATTTGGTAAACAAGATATTTTTCTTTTGAATGCTTTTGGTGCAAAGCTGTATGACAAGACAGAAATCCCCAGTCTCAAAACACCACTAAGAAGCTTCATGGACTGTTGTGGTTCTTACCTGGCCACCGTCCAGATTTCATTCTGAGCACTGGAGCACATCTAACACATTTATATAACAAAGCATCCTCACCACGGTAGTTCTTTTGGTCTGCTAGAGTAAAATGGAAAGTTGAATACCTCAGGTCACCATGCCACGTGCCTTATATAATTGTATGGCCAATGTCACAAGTGCTTAAGCTGTGTTTTCTGAATGACAGTCGTCGGCAGCAGGAATTTTATTTTAATGCAAGTCAGAGCAAAAAAGTTTGAGTGCATTCTGCTGTTAGACTTGGCTTGTCTCACAATTCTGCTTGGGGGGGTTATCTTCTTTTCTGGAGTTTGAGAAACTTGGGACCACAAAGGATCTTGCCTTTGTTCTGGGTATTACTTCTGACACAACGAAGATATGTTTTTGGAGGCAAGCTGGTTGCTTGGTGTCTTTTAAAGGACACGATGCTAAAGTTTTCTGAACCCTTCCATATGTTTGAAAATTAACCTACTCTCTAATATTTGATGAAAAAGGTAATTAATTCTTTAATTATGTACCTTCACGTTACTGGAGTTTAAGTGATGAGTTGCCAGCCTCCGAACAAGAGAATAGGCCGGTGCTGATAAGAGTTAGCGGTGATTTTTCATGGTGTTCAGTGGTAGTTGTTACTGTTCCTTCTGTGGCAGTGTCAGTCCCTCTAGCTATTTAGGGTGGTAGCTTATACAATGTCTAAAGAAAGATGTTGGGTTGGATTCCCCTCCCCCTTCCCATTTCTAAGACCATGCATGATGCAGCCAAACTTCAAGGACTTTGGATCTTTGGAATTAACATATATAAATAAAACAAAATGTGAACTTCTAAAGGGTAAATAATACAACAAATAAAAAAGGTAAAAAATACTCTAGATCTGGAAAACATACCCTATTTTATTGGTCTTTCTGCCTCCTCTCGGCATATAAACATCATTTTCAAAGTGGCAATATTAGGCACCAATATTTACCTGTTTGACATCTGGATTGCTGCCTCTGCTGTCGTGCTGTACAGTGAACTTCCATTGATTTGCTTTTCCTTCATAGTCATAAACTACAAATTTTGTTCCCAATGTTAAATTTAAAATTTTTCCTGATTGTTTTTATTTTGCTGGCCATGGATATTTTATTTATTTATATTATTTGTTTTCTTACCAGTTGTCTGCATTTCATGAACACCAATTAAAAATCTTTTCTACCAACTTCCCCTTGTTCCATTTGAAAGTATGTAATTGCTGCTTTAATTTTTCTTCCTGACTAGAGTAAGATTTTAAAATCAACAGAGTTGTCTTTTATGATTGTGAGATCTCAAGAACCTAATAACATTTTAAACTTCTAATAGGTATTTACATTGTTTAGTCGTCTTCTCAGTTTTCCTTTTTAAACCATCAGTGGTCATTAGTATGTGCTCTTTGCATAAGAAAACCTGTGACTAAGTCAGGGCATTTAGGTAGCCCCATTTATTTTAGTACACTCTTCATCTGTTTGACAGGATGAAGTCTTATGTTTTTCTATAGAAATTTTAGAATTTTTTATTTATTTTTTTTTTTTAAAGTACTCTTACTGACAGACCTCAACATTTATGTCTTCTAGACCTTTGTGGGAGAGGAGGAACAGAAGAATTAAGCATTTAAAATACATTCACTGTTAAACAATTATTGTTAGGATAACACAAAGATAAATGCTGGCACTATTACAAAAAATTTCATCTATCGAGAAGTCTTAACTTTTAATATATACAAAACACTTCTTACTGTTACAGAAGTCAATAAAGACCATGATCCTAACCTAGAAATACGTTTTCTATATCAAGACCTGTTAATATAGGGAGTTAAGAATTAAATGTTTCCATGCTTCAAGCACACATAGAAACTACATAGCAAGTAAGAAGATGGCATACCTTTGTTCTCTAGGCATAATCCATAGATGTGTTTTAATTCTAAATATGATGGGACTCTTACAAGGACAACAAATATGTTGAAAAGACAGTTCAAATATACCAAAGCAAGGAGAAAGGCAAAATTATGCCAACCACCAATTACTGATAGTCTTCATGTGTGTTACAAATTTCCCAGGAGGAATTTATGTAGGATTTTTTCAGATGTAGACTTGTATTCAAGCATTCCTCTTAAAAACAGTATATCCACTTCAGAAAAAGAAGCATAATGCATGTATGAGGAGTTGACCAAATTTAATAATTTGATAATTACCCTCAGTTATTTTAAGTAGTCAATTTATATTAAATACTATCTTATTGAAAGTTATTCTCTTACCATATATATATATATATACACACGTCACTCATTAAAGCTTTCATATGCACTGTATGCAAAAAAAAAAGCTACAGAATTCTTTGTCACTGTGTTTGTGTGCTGTCAGTGCTGTGAAATCGTTGCTGTTGGTGATCTGTTGTCAGCTTTATGATTAATCCGTTTACTTTTTTCCTTTTGCAGAGAAAGTATCACTCTGCAAAGGAAGCTTATGAACAACTTTTGCAGATCGAAAACCTTCCTGCACAAGTAAAAGCAACTGTCTTACAGCAGTTAGGTATGTAAAATTAACTTTTACTTTCCTGTGTGTTTCTTTTTTCAATCTTCGCCTTCAGCGGTGCTTTTTAAGGCTCCATTTCCAAAGTGAGTTTTAGACACTGAGTGTGGTACATGAGGTTTTCACCCAAAATAGAATGCATAACAGTAGATAATTAAGTAAATAAGAGAGAAGAAAAAGATTTTAATTAAAAACAAAAATTAAAAAGGTCTTAGACTTGGTACAGTGTGTGCATTACAGGTTTTGGGCAATGAGGGGGTGGTCTTTCAGAGTAGGAGTGCAGCAGTTAGAATTCTGTGTTCTCTGTTATATATCTGAGAACATGCCTTGGATAGCCAGGCTAAATGCAGTAAACCAAAATAGTTTGTTGCAGAACAGAACAACATGGCAAATGAAAAGTTCACCTTTTCTTTGTCTTTAATTATAGTACGTAGTGAAAACCTATTTCTGTAAATAAAAAGTTTACCATCAGATTCCATCAAAGAAACCACATAAAAAGAGAAAAAATATTATTTTTTAAAAAAAAGTCATATTCCGTATTTATAGAAAGCTGATAACTCATCTTTAGACCAAAATTTCTAATGGATGGGTAGAATAAATGACTTTAGTCCTATATGCCTTATAAAAATATTTCCAGAATATTTTGTTAAAATTGCTCAACCCAGTGCAAAACTTCTTCATTCACTTTCTCCATGTTCTTCATCTAATCTATTGTTCTAAATATTAATTTAGCCTGCTTATGCCCATTTTTTTTGCCCCTTTCACATAGTGGTCATTTAATTCAAATTAGTAACTGTCACTAAGTTATGGCCCCGGTGCTTTCTTTTTTTGAAATGCAGGTTGTGTTTGGATTTGGAGTGGGCTAACTTGTTTGGCTTTTGATTCTTCTGTGTGAAATCACAAATGAAACTGCTGCAGGGGTCCACTGCAGGACTCTAGGTGCTGATCTTTTTGCTGTCACACGGCAATGTTACTTATATGTCAGTATCCCCTTTGAATTTTTTTTTTTAGCTTGATATTATCCCACTAGTATAAATTGTCAGCAGTTTCATCCAGGAAGGCTATACATATGACTCACGGAAGACAAGCTTCCCAAAATAGCTGACCAGCGCTTTCTCAACTCTGTTTGATGCACGTTGCCACTTTAGAACCAAGGGCGCATGGTTATATTCATAAAATCCAAGCACAGATCTCTGTGCCAGCAGTCAGAGCAGTGACTTTGAGAATCGTCTGCTGTCTTGAAACTGGATTAACTCCCTTTATTTGATCAGCATAGGTCACCTAGTTCTGTAGTGTGAGTTGTCTTCTATGTGGAGAAAGGGACAGAGTGGTCTTGGCCAGAACATTGAAGGAATAATACCATTTCTTTTGCTCTTCACTGTTAACAGTGGTATTTGTCAGAATATGGTGTTTACTGCAGATTTAGTCTCTAGCAGCTGGTAATAAAAAGACCTCCTCAGGAAGCCTAGTCTGGGTGGTGCACTGCTGCTTAGAAAAAATAATAGAAAATACCTGCCATCTGCCAGAATGCTACTGGCAAGACCCAATCAAAATGTATTTGTATTTCTATGTTGAACTCCTTTTTTTTTTTTTAATATGGACAAAATCGGCATTTTTGTTTATTACATTAGTCCCAAGAATGGAAAAGTAGTCAATATGCTAGTGAAGAATTCGAGTTAGGTCTTGCAAATGGGAAACTGCACAGCTGACCAAGGTTTTTCCATCACCTTCTTTCTGTATGTTCTTCATTTTATGCATGAGAAGAGACACTCAGTTTCCTTTACCTCTGTTATATTCTAGTAGAAAACTTTTGGTTTTTTCCCCTCATCCTCTCTCTTATTTTCTGCCTTTCTCACCTCCCTGCAGAGGACTATGAAATCAGGAAGCAACCCTTGTTTCAGCAGTAAAACTAGATAGGGATCACTAGTTCTTGTTTCTGTCTCCTAGAAATAGCTTCTTTGTTCTTATCAGTGAACCTCAGTAAAGATCTCCTGAAGATACAACATGTTATCTTTCAATCCAGCAAGGTTCTGATGAAACAGAAAATAGGCATCACTACACAGCATTTCCAAAGATTGAGGAAATTGTTTAATATCTTTTTTTACACTTGTTTATAATTCCTGAACCATTACCTTTATCTCAGGCTGTGCCTGGCACTGCACCTGGTAGGTTTATCCTTAGTGTACAGTTACGCAGGTGCATTGTGATAACCACCCTGGCATAAGCCTTTTTTTCTTAAGGTATGTATTTTCTATATGCTTAAGAATGTCAGTGACTTAGGATTTGAATCAAAATCATAGCTTGTTTATGAAGTCCATGATAGAAAGTTGTGTATGTTGTATGTCTCTGCAAAAATTATTGTGTCATCTCCTCCTCCCCCTTTTTTTTTCTGATGGGTAAGGTTTTGACTTGCTCCGTCTTCAGACAAGATAAAGTCCTCTTGTCAGCACTGTAACCACTTGGCTCCTAACCTGACGTTTCATGCAGTCCATGAAATACTCAAACTTCTGCTTCTAACCACAGTTTCCAAGTTATACTTCTTAAAACACATCAGGCAAACATTATTCAATACATATGGTTTTCTTTTGGAGCGTCTTTTTTAAAACCTGGAAATTTGCCTTCCATTTGCAAAAGTGTCGCTGTGGCTGTTAACAAACTACAAGCAATGGAATAAAATATGAGCTGCGTGGAACAGGTAGAAATGGCAGAGTAAGGCTGCAAATACTCATCAGTTCAGTTCTCAGCCTTGCCTACTTTGTCACGCGTTTCAGATGAGATCTGAATTTGATCTGGATCTTTTGAGTGGTGTTACCTGTTCACGTAGTTAGGCTGCATCAAAACCAGATAAGCTCAGGGAGCCGAAGTTCAGATGATGGAGGTTTTAAATGGACATTTAGGGGAGATGTGTGTACAACTCTGTAGGTGACTAATACTTTATGCAGACCTTGGATATTTTATGAAATTGGTATGATAGTGTTCCAGGGACCGTTGATGGGCAGGACACTGTAAAAACATAGGGACAATACATTGTTACATCTTATGTTTTACAAATGTTGACCGAAAAGCAGTGGATTGTTAAAACAAATACGTGGAGATTAAGCAAACAGCCAGACATGGCTGACTAGTGTGGTACATAGTGATTTCAGCAAGCCAGCTGCCTGTTACAAAGGATTTCCTTGTACTCCTGATACAAATGAGATTATTTTGTGGCTGCTTAAAGGAATTTCATCTAAGCATAGAGGCAGTTGAGGAGCAGCTTGAGAAGATGATGAAGGTGCTTTATTTGAAATGGTAGCCAAGCCTTGCATCAGTGTTAGAGCAGAAATGCGTTTTAATAGCATGTGAGGGATTCTATGGGAGCATGGGTTGTGGGAGGCCTTTAGAGTGGGGAAAAGTAATTTGTGTAATGCAATGAAAGAAAAAAAAAACATTTTAAAGAATGCAATGTGTATTTAGATGAGGACATAAAACAGTCTTTTCAGCAGAATTTGTTATGTAGGTGAGAGGTGATTGCATTTGTCAAGGTGGATGGAAAGGGTGTTGTAGCAATGAAGCTAAAATGACAATGTAAGAAATATTTAAGTGGAGATACAAAAATTGTTACCATTGGTCTTTCTGTTGGGGAATTGTCCAGATGTAGGCATGAGATAAATACGAGGATTTAGAAGAAAAGAGGTAAACTGACTTAATATACAGATAATTGATGTGTGTGATAGGGAGAATGGTGGCATTTTTCACAAAAACAGAGAAGGTATCTGTGTTCAGAGGAGGAAAGAGTTAACTTTTTCAGATTAACTTTTTATACTAGAAGATTGAGCAGTTCATAATGGTGCTACTAACCTTGTAGAAAATTATTTAAACCAAGAACACCCACTTTAAAAGTGCCTGAAAGTAATTGTGACTTAGGGTCCTTTTGTCCTGTAATTTTAGTATAGAACTTTAAAAGTTTTCAAATTTTCATTTATAATATTATATGTAAGTGATATTATTGTTTTATACCCCTATTTCTAAAGAGGAACTAATGCTGTGAATATCCTGCTATGGCAAATAAATGTTAAATGGTTTTAGGGAATTTCACTTCTGCCTTTTATGGGTTCTTTTTGTAGGCTGGATGCATCACACCGTGGATCAGCTTGGAGACAAGGCAACCAAGGAAAGCTATGCTATACAGTATCTCCAGAAATCTCTAGAAGCAGATCCAAATTCTGGTCAATCCTGGTATTTCCTTGGAAGGTGAGAAATTACTTTATAGACACTGTAACTATATTTGTAAATTTTTTGAGGATACTCATTATTTTGAGTATCTTAACATTGTTTTTCTTCTTAATACTTTCAGAGAAAAAATGAAGGGAAAGGATATATGTATCTACTGAAGTCTAGTTTTCTGGAAAGTGTATAAAAAGACAAGGTGCTAAAATATTTGGAATTAATATAGATGAGAAGTTGAAATGAAGTATGTTACTCAAGTGATCCTACTTTTTTTGTAGTTGTTATTCAGTCTACACATTTACAGTAATCTGAGTCTGCCCTGCCTGGTTTTACCTGTTCCTCCTACTACTGCCACATGCATTCTCTCTCTCTTCCCCCACCTGCCTTCTTTTTTGGTAAATGCTCTTTAAATGCTGTTACTTTTCTTCACACCATTTTCACAATTCTTTATCTCTTTATTTTCTCAGAATCTCCCTTGTAATCTCAATCAGTTTTTGCACTAAAATACAAATATTTTCTCAGGTATACATCCATTTATAAAAAGTATATGTTGTGATGAAATATTAGGCCAAGATAGCTCATAGTGATCCATTCTTATATCTATTTAAGTGTTGTATTAATTCTGTACTATTAGACAGTATTTTTAACTGAAAATTAACTTATTCCAAGATGTAAATTATATAAATTTGATTACTTTTCTTGGTCTTCTTTTTTTTAAAAAAACCTACTGGTTTGTGTAAAGTACTCTAACTCTTGAAATAATCAGATTTTGCTGAAAGCTTTGAGGGCAGTTCAGGTCCATGTATGAACAGGCCAGTTCTGTTGTGAAGTACACTAGAAAGGAATTACACAAAAATAAAATTAATATCCTAACTTCAGTCTCTTCTAGCTGACTTTCTTGGAGGTTCTGGTGACATACAACTCGAACCTGCTTTCATTTTTGTCATACTAATTATATTCCTCTAGCTGTTCCTGTAGGACATGGCTCTTCAACCAGCTGTCTGCAGGCTCAGGGAGGAACCGGTACTGGCACCAAGCGTGAAGGGCAGAGGACTAGAGCGGGTGTGGAGGGAAAAGGGAAAATAAGCCAGGGATCATCTGGCTCATTTTATCATCCACTGGGCTGAAGTCGTGTTTTTATCTCAGTAGTCCCATTCCACATGCCTTGAGCTAGTTGAGCTCTTGCACAGCTGCAGGATGGAGCTCCACAAAGTACATGTGTGCAGCTGCCTGCTCCTACTGTTCCATGGCTTTCATGTGGTTAGAGTGAAAACTAGGAGTGTACTAGGAAGGGGGAGAAACACAGGAAATGGGGAAAAATATCTAGTAGAAGCATCTCTTATACTCTACAGGGAGGACTAGAGCAAAAATGTTCCTGTGCCCCATTCCTCCTATCCATATGCTGGCAGGAGAAGAGGAAAGGATCAGGGTTACAGGGTTGTATAACCCTTCTTCCTCTTTTTCCTCCTCCTGTATTCCCATGTCTTATGCCTTGGTCCGCTGGTTGTCTAAACTGGATAGCAAGTTGGTTTAAAGCTACCTTTAAAAAATATACTACTACCACCCTCTTCTTCCACTGGAAAAAACGTATCACTTTGTTTTAAGTTTCATTAGGTGCTTAATATTAGTGCTGTCCTAATCAGACTCTTCATGTATGTGACAGGCAGACAGATTGAAATGTGTCTATTGAAACTTGAGTTAGATTGTAGTTAAAATGATCTTCTGAAACATTATATTCAGACTTAATGGATGTTTTTTAGGCAAAGTACTGTTAGATTGTAATGTTTTCCTTTCCTAGTATGCCTCAAGAATACATGAAAGATGTAGCGTGCTTGACAAACCTTTTGTCTATACTGTTCTGCTTGTTTTTTATTTTTTACTAGAATAAATTTTCTGTTGTTATTTATGTGTTATGAAAGTTGTCAGTTCTTTTTCCAGCAGGGAAACTTACTACAAACAATATAAGAAGCAGAGCTATTGTAGACTAAACTAGTAAATGTATATGTATTTTTAAGATTGTATTTATTTGAAGCTTTTAATTTTAAAAAGGTAGGTATTATTCCCTGTGGTATAATTGTAGTGCTCTTTAGAGTTCTGATATTTCTGCTTATAATGCCAGAATACCTTTGGATTTGTATGTGGAAAATGTTAAAGTAACAAATGTGGAAAAAAATCCAGAACAGCAGGATTTCTTTACAAAATTTCATGCTCTCTATATGCAGTAAAACTAACTGGTTTGTTGTTCATTACTTGAAATCATACTGAGATGTGAGAAATGCACATAAAAAGCTTCCCAGGCAATCAGGAACCATTCTGATTAAGTTGGTCAGTGTCTCCTAATAATAATGAAACACTGCTTGTAGAAAATGAAGTTTCATAACCCTTTGTTTGATGAAATAGGTAACTTGTTTCTTTATAATGCTATCTGTAGATAAATATTGTTCTTATTGACTGATAAGTTACTGTAAATGAAAGAAATGTAAGTCTTTAAAATGTGGTATGACTCTTTTCCTTACAAATGCAGTAAGCTAGGGTTTAAGCAGTTTTGGTGTACTTTTCAAATAAATAATTAGTAATACGTGTTGATTAAGATGTTTGAGTCTGCTTATGCCTGGCATTCAGAAACAGCAAATGTTTTGGATTCATCTAGACGAATCATTTGCATGACTTAGTATTTATCAGATCAGTCTTGGTAAGCCATCCCAAATTATTACCTTCTATAAATATTACCAAAGGTTTTTTTTTTTTTCTTCTCCCAGGTGCTATTCAAGTATTGGGAAAGTTCAGGATGCCTTTATATCTTATAGGCAATCTATTGATAAATCAGAAGCAAGTGCAGATACATGGTGTTCTATAGGGTAAGAATGATGCAGGGTAATATGGTGATATAATTTAATGCTAGTATATATAAATAAAGAATATCAGCTTTTTAACTTTTTTTTTAACTCTTGTGCTCTCAAGTGGACTGTAAAGCTTTTTTATTTATACTTCCATGTTGTCAAACTTGTCTGATTTGAAGTTTAAATGATAAGTTTATATTTGCTTTCTCAACTTTTAAAAATCCTGAATCTGCTATGTATATGAGCACTGCATGTTAAGATTTTATGTGTTGTTTATGCTTATTACTGTACTTTATATAATGGGAAAGTTTATTAAGGGCTTTGAGGGGACTGTGTATATTTGACTTGTTTGTATTTTTACTTTGTTATTAATTCTCAACTTCACTAATCTTTCTATTCAGTGTGCTGTATCAACAGCAAAATCAGCCTATGGATGCTTTACAGGCCTATATCTGTGCTGTACAATTGGACCATGGCCATGCTGCAGCCTGGATGGACCTAGGCACGCTCTATGAGTCCTGCAACCAGCCTCAGGATGCCATTAAATGCTACTTAAATGCAACTAGGAGCAAAAATTGTAGTAATACCTCTGCACTTGCAGCACGGATAAAGTATTTACAGGTAAATGTTTTAAGAAGTGGGAAATATTCTTCCAAATACACAGCAGAGGGGAGGGGAGAAGTAACACACAAGTTTAACTTGCAGTTATTTGTGGTGTTTATAACTTGTTTTCATGTGTATTGTAAGCATATCATAGCCTGTAATATTTTATTTCTTCATTTTTAAGTGGAACTTAATTCCTTATAAACACTATTTTGCACATTTAATCAAAACATACTGTTTTACATCACTTTGCTTTTTTCTTTGTATTGTCTACATTTTTAAGTTCTCATAACATATAGAGAGAATACACACACACTATCTTTCACTCTTGTTTGCAATTTCAGAAGAAAGGAATTATGAGACCTCTGAATCCAGAGCTCATCTTTGTTCTGATTCTCACAAAGGTTTATATTCTGGTTACCCTCTTTATACCTAGCACCTTTCTAAAACCCCAGATTTTAAATCTATCCTCTCTTTAAGACATAATTAGCTACAGCATTTAGGAAGATTTCATGGACTTGCTCTTACTAAAGTAGGCTTGTGTTAAATTTGCTTTTTACATAATTTTTCCTAGGCTCAGTTGTGTAACCTTCCACAAGGTAGTCTACAGAATAAAACTAAATTACTTCCTAGTATTGAGGAGGCATGGAGCCTACCAATCCCCGCAGAGCTTACCTCCAGGCAGGGTGCCATGAACACAGCACAGCAGGTGAGAAGTTGGGTTATGTTCTGCAGGTGCCCAGCTCTAAGGGTTCTTTACAATCGGTAGTGGTCAAGCTTATTTTATTGAGCACAGGACTGGCTTTTATTAATAAAAAGCCTTTGATTTATTTGCAAAGGGATACTAGATCAAGAAGCTCCCTATAATGTGGGAGAAATATGGGGGTACCATTTTAGAACCTTTGTGGATTTTCATTATTTTAAAAGATTTCATCTTAAATAGAAATGCTGCAGTGGTTTAATAATCCCGTGAAAGGTACACATTCCTCCATTGATGACCATATGGAAACTGATTTTTCAGTTATTGATACCATCTTCAGAATATCTACTCGGCCCTTTTAATATACGTGGGCTGTTAAAATAGATAATTTAAAGGAAAAAAATTAAGAGTATATAGAACCATATTTTTGTCTTCCTTCTGTGATTCTTAGGCTTGTAAACCTCATCATCCAAATACTGAACCTGTACTAGGCCTCACTCAAACACCAATTTCACAGCAATCCTTGCCACTACACATGATTCCTTCTAGCCAAGTAGATGACCTGACCAGTCCTGCCAAGAGGAAAAGAACATCTAGTCCAACAAAGGTATATATTCTGATGAACTAAAGAGCCCCCTACCAAAAAAATTTATATGGAAACATGCATTAAAGTGATGCAGCATGCACAGAATTTGTGCTGTAAATTTGAATCCTTTGGCATCAAAGTGGGGAATGTTTTTAGGAATTTTAAAAACCATTTTTCAGTGATGTGTTCTGTCAGGTTACCGTTCAGACAGGAGGTGTGTAAGGGCAGTGCAGATCGGTGGCACTATACCACAGTCATAGTTGTATAAGTACAGTCATAGTCTGATGATAGAGAGGGAGACGATCATGTCATCCTGTCTATTGCCTTTGCTTATATTTAGAATTCAAGTGTTTCATCATCATGTAATAGTGTTACAGTAGATAAAAGTATTCAGTTTTTTAAGTAGTAAACATTTAAGTTAATTGCATAATCCGATTTGATTGTTTCTCATTATGATATTAAATATCATTTAAGTTTTTCCTCTGACTACTCATACTGTATGGGAATGGTAGAATGAGACTTGGCATGTTGTAGTATGTTCTTTGTTTATATTGTTATTCTTGAAACAATGACTAGTTCTTTCATAAGTAAGCTAAAATCTAGATAGTAAAAGAAATTATGTTGACCCTTTGATAGTCACGCATTTTAATGTAATGTTTTCTCTCAGAATACTTCAGATGTTTGGAGCAGTGGCCATACAGTGTCACATCCTCCTGTACAGCAACAAATTCATTCTTGGTGCTTGACACCACAGAAATTACAGGTAAGTATGCTGAAGATCTTCAGAAGCTTTGATATATTTTTTGTTTGTTTCTTTCTTTCTTTCTTCCTCATTTCTGAAATTCAGTGTGAAATACTTCCCAAGTAATTTCCACAGTGTAATTCAGGTTGTGCTAATATTTATGGCTTCTCTATGTGAAATTAGTTATGTAGTAAAATAAATGCTCTTGAGCAGAAACTGAACACTTGCATTGTATGAAATCTGTAATTTATCAATTAAGAACATACAGTAATTCTTTTTTCTTATGATGTTTTAAAGATAGATATGCAAATTGCCACACTTGTGTGCCAAGTGAGTTTTGCTACTTCCTGTAATGTGGGGAATATTGAAGGAGGTATATTGAAGGAAGTATTGTAATATCCTCTTTTTTTCTCTGAGGTAGCTTCTTGTATCAAATTGCATAAACAAATATGCACATTCTGCAAATGCAGTTACTCAAATGGAATCTGGTACTGTTTTTCTATATTTTATGTCATAGATTATATTTATAGGAAATGCTAGATTTTATTTTTGAAGTCTTGTTTCAGGTCTTTTTTGTTACGATGTTTTGTTGTCTCTTCAGTTCATTAGGGTTTGCGTTGAGCTTCAGGAAGAATTCCATATTTTGAAAATCAGGGCTAGCTGGAAACTCTTACCCATGTATTACAGATACTGTTTTGGATGCAAGGAAGAGTTGAAGGGAACACAGTGCAAAGGCAGAAGGGATTCTGATTGACTTAGCGGTGTTCCCCTCAACTCTAATGTAGTTCTTCAGCTGTTTCTCTGTCTGAACAACATTGGCTTTATTATGCTGCATAGTTTTCCCCTCCCTTCCCTCTTTCTCCCAGCCACCTCTCCACCCCTTTGGTCCTCACTAATCACTTTTCTGTATCTCCCTCTCTTCATGCATTCTTATTATTTCTCTCTGCTTATTCCTACTACTTTTTTGTCTTTTTAGTTTCACCTTTTTCCAGAGCCAACTTCCTCCTCTAAGCAGTATCTAAGTAGGCTTCTCTAAGTATACTGAATTTGGTGGCAATAGCTTCCAGTGTATATGAATAGGAAAGCTAAAAAGATACGATGCAAGAGAAGAAGGAAACTTAAATTTTCTAAGTCAGCCTTTTAAAAGTGGCAACTCAGAGACTGAATGGATATGACAGCATAATATGACACCAAATGGCTCAGCTAACAAAAGCAGAAGGGGAAAGGGCTGTGGCCACACGGTAGCCTCTTGGGCTGCAACATGTCAGAGGAGGAGGGATGGGTGTTGGTTTTGGTGGGCAGCATGAACAGTGCTGTCCACAAAGCCTCTGCACCCACAGCGCTGGAGAGGAGCACAGGAGTTTCATTTTTGGGGTTTGGTTTTGTTTTTGTTTTTTTTTAAAAGGTTTACAATGATGTAAAGTAGCTCAGTATTTGAGAATTATGTCTATATGTCACCTTCTGTGTAGCACAACTTTTGCCCTCCTCTCCCTACCCCCCTCCCTTCCTGGTAATAGTTACTTAAATTTGTCAGTGGCAAATGAGTTCAGTATCCTATCTTAAGATATTGTTCTCTGTAACTAAGTTGCATAGTTTTCTGAGTTTATTTTTTATATTTTCTGGAAAAGTTTTCATGTGTGACTATAGGTTGAATTTTCTTTGTGCTGAACAATATTAATAAAAGAATAGCACATTACAAAAAGTGCTAAAACATATCTAATGATAATAAGAATTCTGCATAATCATACTTGAATGTAGTTTTCTTTTACAGTACCACTACACTTAATTTTAGTGTGGTGATAATATTTATACACTCAAATAATTGAGAAAGTCTCTTTAGTTTTAGTAACTAATAACAAGTTTGGGTTACAGAATACTGTATGGGAAGATGTTTGAGTCTAGAACAGAAATCTCAATCATGTTTTCCGCTTTACAGATCTTGTCTTCATGGATAATTTTTAATAATGTAAGCAAGAAAGTTATTACAAAGCATGTGCAATTTTAATTATTCTGATCTGTACTGCTGCTTTTTCAGCACTTGGAACAGCTGCGTGCAAACCGAAATAATCTAAATCCAGCACAGAAACTTATGCTGGAACAGCTGGAGAGTCAGTTTGTCTTGATGCAGCAACACCAGCAGGTGAGAACAAAAATATTTTTCTCTTTTACAAAACTTTTGTCAGTAATGGTGTCTGTTGTGTTTCTTGCATTCTGAAGAATTTCTGTTGTACAGAGTTCTCATGCCCTTTTCTACATTACATTAAGTCACCTTTTATTGTATAAAGCATAATTGTGGTTTACTGATTGAAATGTAATGAATTTAGCTGTGTTTTATTACATGGCTACCACATAGTGTAAAAGTTTTCAAGCCACACTTTCAAACTAAAGTGAGTGGAAATGTCTAAAAGTAGTCTTACTTGAAAAGTACTTAGTTATAATAAGCTGTATTACAGTATATCTCTCCTCTCATTGTTCACTTCTCTCTCTCTCAGTGTCCAACTTTAGCAGTAAAATGCTAACACTCAAACTGAAAAGCCTAGAAGAAAAGTGTGCCAATAACTTAACCTTAAAATTCACTCGCCGCATTTGTGAGCATGGCAGTCATCTTATTTCTCAAAAGCAACTCTGAAGATCTTAAAATTGGTATAAAATTGGAAATGACCAGTGCAATAAAGTACGCAAATATTGTATGATCTTTACTTTTTAAATTCTGTAGCTAATGTTCTTGTGCTTTGTTCATCTTCCATTAGATGAGACAAACAGGAGTTGCACAGGTACGATCTACTGGAATTCCTAATGGGCCAACAGCTGATTCATCACTGCCTACAAACTCTGTCTCTGGTCAGCAGCCGCAGGTTGCTCTAACCAGAGTGCCTAATGTCGCTCAGCGTGGAATCCGTCCCGCCTGCCCGGGGCAGCCTATGGCTAATGGACCCTTTCCAGCAGGCCCCATTCCCTGCAGCACAGCAAGAACGCTGGGTAGTACAGACACTATTTTGATAGGCAATAATCACATAACAGAAAGTGGAAG
>NW_010326415.1:32500-51332 GCF_000700745.2 Antrostomus carolinensis
AGATACATTTACTGCTTCAAAACCTGTATCGTTTTCATGAGGTTTAAGGCTTAATTTCTATAAGGAACTCTGATATAGCTCCTACAAAAGGAAAATCAGTTTGGATTTGTTTTTTATTTTACTCATTAACCAATTGTCCTTTATAGGTAAGAAACAACAACAGCAGTGTAGATGTTGGAAATTATTACTTTAAAAAAAACCCAATCATGTTCAGCGCTGGTATTAAGCTCTTAAAAAAATCTTATTTTTTTTTCTTGATAAAAATAAGTCATCCAGATTTGGTCTGTCATTACGAATCAGTGTTGTCATTGCAAGACTGATAAATAATCACAGAATGATTGACGTGGGAGGTCCAGGAAGGGACCTCTGGAGATCATCTGATTCAATTTCACAGTTTACAGCAGGGCCAACTAGAGCAAGTTGCTCAGGACCACATCCAGGCATGTTTTGAATAGTTCCAAGGATGGAGAACCCTATAACATTCCTGGACAAGCTGTTACAGTGTTTGGTCACCTCTAAAGTAAACATGTTTGTTTTCTTATCTGCTGGTGCACAGGGTAATACTTCTCCTGGTGCAGGACTTGGCATTTCCCTTTGCTGAAATTAATGAGATTCCTGTTGCCCATTTCTCCTGCCTGTTGCATTCCTCTGAGTGGTCACACAGCCATCTGGTGTATCAGGTTGTCCTTCCAGTACCAGTTCTGTACCAGAGATGGCTCTTTTGATAGTGGCAGTTTCAGTACCCATAGTGCAAATACAGGAGCTGTTCATGTGGTGGATTATGCTTTAAAGATGCAGTCTTTCAGCTAGTTGTGAGTCTGTCACATTAGAATGCGGATAGTTTTGGCTCTTCAGAGGTGTAAGTCTTTGTTCATCTTATATTCCATTTGATCAGCAGGTATGTTACTGTTAGGTTTTTGTCTTTAGTCAGTAAGCTTGAATCATTTCAGATCAGATGCATAATGAATTAAGGCAAAAAGTGAGGCCAGCCACTAGGAAACTGGGCAGCAGTTGCAGTGTGATTGTGCAAATGGCACAGCTTTTTCCCTGGTGTTCATTGCTTATAATACAGGATGGCAGGGAGTGCAGAAAGTGAGGTTATAGAAGTTTCAGGTGATGCTTCTTAGCAGTGACTTCTGGCAAAGATGTTACACTGTAAGCTACGGTGGTATAGAGTGATACAGTGGTACAGAAGTGCGGCAAATTTAACCACTGGTGCAATAGCCAGAGGCTTCTGTCAGAGGTGGATGGTGGACTGAGGGCAATAATATCTTAAACTGCTGCAGCCAAATCTGCCAGTGCTCATCTCTGCCACGTAATTCCCATCTTCTTGACAGGCACATTGGCACTGGAATGATTAGGCTCCTTTTATATCCACGTAGTTAGCTTAAATTCATTCCCTTAACACTTCTGCTGGTTTCTAGGTCTGTCTTACTAAAAAGCAGTGTAGCAGAAACACCAAGCTCCAAGCCCTGATATTTCTATACATTTCTTAGGTATTTATTTCTTATCTCAGTGTCATTAAATCACCAAAAATGACATGTAAAGTCACTCCTCTTTCCAGGAAAAAGAAATGGAAATGCATCTGTGAGGGTTGCATAGTTTGGATTATTGGTGTGACACTGGTGTAGTTGTCAGAGGGCAGGAACCTCCGGCAGAAGTCAGTGTGCTGGGATTTGATGGTTATATCCAGCAAGCACATTTTCAGGCTTTCTTTCAAATCCAACTCTTTCATTAGATACAGGCTCTAACAATAAAAAGGATAATTTCATAGACTACCCTGCATCAAGGAAAGATGTATTTTGCCACAGTAGTAATAAAATCTTTTTTCTAAGACTTGATGATGATTCTGCAACCTTCTGAGCCTTTCCTCCCTCCACACCACTTACAAGTCCTATATTTAGACATTCTGTGCAGTAGCAGAGCTCTGCATATAACGTTGTTCTTATTATTACACTGTGCTGTGTCATCACTGAACAAATTTTATCATCAGAGTGAGATCCTGAGGCATCTTAAAGTACTGTAGGAAATTTTCACAGACAGCGTTGCAAGTGCTGACACTTAAAATATATGTGATGAAAACAGAAAAATATTTCAGTGTCTGGCTTAATTTTCCTTTAAAGCTGACAGCAATACTTCCAATTCTGTCTTTACTTAGAAGGGTAAAGGTTCCTTTGTGAAGCTTTGGCATATATAGGTGCTTTGGAGTGCCTGCAGAGTATGAGTGTGCTGGCAGGCAGAAGTATGATGCGTTAGTTACATGGACAAGTTTGAGACGTACAGTCACCTCTCCTCAGAAATAGCTTTATGTTGTTGCACCCTGAAACTTTGTCTACACGTGAAAGCTAGTTAAGTGTAAACTCTGTTTGCTGTATGTAACTGTCCAGTATTAATGTGCTGTGTTATCAGTCTTCATATACATTAGATAGTTCATTCGATTGAAAGTGGAGCAAACTCCATTAGATACAGTTTAGACAAAGCTTTTCAAAAGTAATTAATTCTCCTTCAAAGGCAGGTTGTGCTCACACTTAGAGGTGCTAACAGGGAGCCTGTCAGATAGTAGTTAGCTTTGCAAAGTCACACTTTGTGCTTACTGCTCACAGCCTTCCTTGTCTGGACTGTCTCAAAGTCCTTCCATTTTCCTAGGTAGTCTTTGGAGAGATTTGCCTTCTTTCGCAAAAATTTTTTGTTTGAAATCCAAACATGCTGAGAAATTGAAATGACTATTTAGCACTATAGTTTCTGTATCCATGCCTTACAGTTGTTGCCATTTGTGAAAAAGTTAGGTAAGATGCCTTTAAAATTCATGGAGGTCCCTTTAATCATAAGTGCACGGTTATTGAATGTTTTGGTTTGTACTCTTTAACTGCTGTTTTCCATAATTAACTGTGTTTACATTTCTTTTGGTTGAAATGTTATCTGTGTTTTTATGGTGTCAGAATTCTTGTTGGAATTTTTACCTTCTCAATATATTTTACTCCATAATATTTTATTTGGAATTATACAGCAAACGTGATGCTTTTTTTTTTACACTTTTAGATGTTAAAAAAATTACAAAAAACGTTTTTATGTCCTTGTTTCACTGCACCCACATAAATCAGATAAATGCAAAAAAGCTGTGTCTGTTACTGTGATTGAGAGTTACTAGTTTTTAATGTACTGGGATTTGATGACTAGTATTGATCATGGTATAATGGTCTGTAGGTATCTGTTACAAAGATAAAGTTTCCTAGAAGAGAGAAAAAAACCTATAGGGAGCTTATTTAGAAATCTTTCAAATATTCGATCTTGTAATGTTCATTTTCAAGTGAAGTTTCTACACCTATTACATTAATAAAAATGAAGAGTTTTAACAGGTTTTTTAAATTGGGACCAGGTATGTGTTCTTGCTGATAGAAGTGTAAAAATAACTTCATTGTGTGGTGTTAGGACGACTGTGTTGCAAATACACATAAAATAAATTCTTACAGACTTTTAAGTTCTTTCTTGAAGTTTAGTTGACCTGTGTCTTCAAAACTCGGGTAGCAGAAATTTGCATGCAGCTTTCTTGGGAGAGCAGTGGGAAGTGTATTCCTCTAGTCAAACGTTGCATTTTGATTGTTTTAGTACGCTGTTTATCAAGCTCTTTGTAGGAGAGATCTGCAGTTTGAGCATTTTTTGTAGAAAAATCCTAAGCCATCTTTTAATATAATTTTTTTGTGCTCATTGATAGAGGTAGTATTGCAGGCTGGTGGCCTGCAGCAGGATTGTCAGCAAGTCTGGAGCGTGGCTGAGCCCTGCGAAGTGCTGGCCACTGAGTTAGTTCCTGGCTGCACCTTGTGTAAGGAGAGGCAGAGCAAATCTGCCTGCCAGTGACTGTTGACAGGCTCACAAAACAAACTTGTGAATTTAGTGCAGAAGGGACGAGTTTTAAGCATGGACAGAACCTGTAGATCTTTGCCATGACCTGCATGTCAAGTTTACTTTTTGCTTGGCCAAATACTGCCGTTGTGCTTTCTTTAGTGCACTCACTGGGATGATACCAAGTTCTGCTTTAAATTGTACGTAAAAGTTTCTAACAGTATTTAGGGACCCTAGTTATAAAATATTGACCCTTAAAAAAGTACTTCCCAATGTGATGATCAGGTCTCTGTCTTTTTTCTGCAAGTGTTTCACTTGGGTTCTTGTAGTCTTTATTTTTTCCCAGGCTCTCATAATCATTTTTCAAGGGAGGTGAGCTAATTCTTTTCCCCGTGTAGTTTGCAGACAACTCAAAAAGTGTTAGATGTGCCTTTTCTATTCTTACTGAGCAGAGATTGAGAGCTCCCTCTTCAGCCTGTCTGCACCTAAATTCAGCAAGGCAAAGGACTTAGAAGGTGGATGACAAAGAAAGATAAGCAATGGGAAAAGTGGAGGAGATTTTTTTTATTTTTATTTATTTATTTATTTATTTATTTTTAGCAACTCAAAGGTCAAGAAAAGCTTCAGTCTAGGCTGGGACTGCTTTTACAAAGTTTAGAGACAGGATCTCTGCTAGTCAAACTATGTTTGCTGGAAAGTATCTGCCTATGTCTTCTAATAATAACAAGAGATTCTGAGAAATTTTGTGGGATGGGTAACAAGGTAATAATTGCAACGTTTTAGAGTAAGCCTAAAGTGTAAAGGCAGCCAGCAAGACAGTTTCCCATATGTGAAAATTCTGTGGTGCTCATTATTACTGTCCCAGACCTGTGCTAGGGTTGGTTACCTGTTAGGGAAAATGTCCTGTCTACATGTTTTTTTCATAATAATAGAAATAATAACCCTATATAGTATAACCACTAAATTATATAATAACATTTTTTCCCCTGCCATCTTTATTTGTCTTACAGTTTACATGCATAACTTTGAGGACAAGGCCATCCCAGCCATATACTAACTATTTGATTAGCCCTTGCTTTGTTTTAAAATGTCTAGAGTTTGAAGGTATGACTGCTCAGGAGCAGAGCTCTGGAGAGCACATCTTTGTCGTAGTTACTCTGTGTGTGATTGACATAGGAAAAAAAATGTCTAGAGGGGAGAATACTGAAAGATATTCTGCTGAAAGCCCTTCTTATTTGCAACATAAGTCAACCTTTATACATAGTGGAATAGAAAATGTTTATATACTTATATATCACATACTTTGAACTTCAGTACTGCACATTAACAATTTTTTATCACAGTGTAAGGTAATACAAAAACAAGGAATTGAAAGTATTTCCCATAGTACTGATTATATTTGGATGCTATCTCTGTAAGCAGTATCTTGAGGTACAGAAGTGAGTTTGTGACCAGAAATGTTGATTTTTAAAATTGCTGTAAAAATTACAGAAATGCTATCCACAATAGAAAAGTTTAAAGTAATGATTATTTTTTTTTCCTCTTAAAAAACTAACCAAGCACAAACACCTGTGCTAGAATAAACTTCATGCACAGGGAGAGTGGAGTTGTCCTGTAATATTATTTTTTCTATATTGGAGCTACAAAGAATTTGGCCTTAAATGTGTTAATATTTGCCAGTTATTACATACCCTTATTTCACTTGGTATGTTCAGAAAGACATTCCAGCTTCATCTCTAATGTGGATAATTATATTCCGTTAATCTTCTGGCGTGTTGTTTTTGCTGTCTGGCAATGCTTCCTTGATATAGTCTGTTGCCCTGTTGTTCTGATGGTATTCTCTAGGGAAAAAAAAAAGACATTTTGGTAGATGGGAATAGGTGGATGTAACTTGCTTTTTTATAGCTGGAGCTCTAGATTAATCATTTTTATTTTCTTCCTTGTTATTCTGCATTTGTCCCTGTTACTCTATACTTACTTCAAAACCAGAGTGTTTCTGTTACTTGTAAGTCCCATTGAAATTCCTCAGAGTCTGTTTCTTAGATAATGTTTTTTTTCAAATGCTTACAGATATTTTTTATTTTTTTTAAAAAAAGGTCTTGTCTAAGAGAAGCCATTTTTTACATATTTTAGACCCTACAGGTTTATTTGTGCTTAGAACACAAAAGACCTGAAAGTATTAGCGGTTTGGGACTGAGTAATGCACAGGAGTTGATTCACAACGTAACTGTAATTGACCTACTGCAGGATAGTGACCTGCAGTATAATGAAGTTCCACATCTCACACGAGGGATTTTATCAGGAAGCAATATGGTAACACTAACCACCAAAAACTGACTTGTTCGTTGACATTGCTAGGATTTTGCTTGTTGTTCCAAGAACAAAAGAACATCAGAGATATGGAAGTTTGGTGTTTCTTAAGGTAAAAGCCATTATTAGAAAAGGGGTTCAGAAATCATGCGTTACAATAAATTAAAAATGGAAGTCGTCAGGCAAAAATAAATGCTGGGAGATTGTACTTTTGCTTTACGTGAACGAGTGTTGTTGTAATAAAAGCTGCTCAAGTGAAGTCATTAGGTGAAAGGAGGTGCTTTGTATCATAAAATGCAGAACACATGCCAAATAGAAAACTCCATTTGATTCTTTTCTTATTATATGTGAATAGATTGTCTGGTCTGTAGGAACACACTTGGTCAATGTTCTGTTTTGCCAAAGACTAAAGTGAGAGCTTAAGTAGGGCAAGATCATTGCAGAGGCTGAAAAGTTTCTTTATATCCATCTTCTTCAGTGAGGATGTTGAGGAAATATTTAAGAGACCTGTTGTATTCATGGGGTGAAGTGAGGTTGCTTAGAGGGCTGAGAAGGGGTCAAACGGAAGGTGCTGTCATAGCAATTGATACTTCTACAAGGAGTTTCCTTTGAAGGGCTAGACAGTGTTCATTGAAAAGCTACGAGGAATTTAGAAATGCAGTAGCTGAGCTATTGACTAAAATATGCAAATCTCATTAAGATGCTGTTCTGGAGAACAGTAGGGTAACAAATGTGCTCATCTTGTTAAACTTGCTGTTGGAGTGTACAGATGAAAGAGAACTGAGATGATTCTGGGAAGTGCAAGTGTGATTTGGTTAGTCTTTCTAATAAAACTGATTGCAACAGTAAATTTTAAGGTGGTTATAAAACAACAAAATTATTATGTTTGGTAGAGTATACATAGTAAACTGAATTTCTTTAAGCCTTTGAGCAAAATAACAGATAAAAGAGTGTACTGTTAAATTAATTAACCTTCCTTCGTTTCCTAGAGAAAATACCCCATTGAGAAGATGTCATTTAGAAACAAAAACCCAAAACAAGTAATTTTGAGCATAAGTGAAAACTCTGTGATTAAAAGAAGAAAATATGCTAGGAATAACTGCTCTGTTTGTTATAAGAAAAGCTGATTGTTAATATGGGGGGGGAGGGGGGAAGAAGATTGTGCTGCTTTGTCTAGTTTTGTATCAGGTCTCCTTTAAAAGACTGTTCTCAAAAGCTCTTTTCTGTACTCTTAGAAATGTAAGTATCTTTTCCCTGTGAGCAATCCTTCAGGAAGGAGAATTAATGAAACATTATCACAAGACTTGAGATTTAACACTTGAGTTGTTTCTTTCTGCTGAAGTGAAACCAGCTGATTTCTAGCTCGGGGTTTGAACTGGTGCATCTAATTAACATCCTGGAGAAGTGGTGTTAAAAATGCAGTATCCGTCTCAGTTAAGAGGGTCTGTCACTTGCCCTTTCTAAAACCGACATGGGGTCAAGTCCTTCCTTTAAGCAGTGGAGAGAAGTTCCTGAATTGACTTGTTTTGTTTCTCATAAAAGAAATAGGTTAGTTCTACTTTTTTTAATCATTATTTATTAAAGGTTGTCCACAGCCTTGAAAGAACAGGCAAAACTCCAAACAAGGCTTTTGAGAAGTCCGTGCAAGAGGTCCTCAAACAATTCTAAAGAGCCCAGCCCCGGCTGGATAACTGAGCAGCTTCATGTCAGCTGAAAGTTGCTATTGTCATTTTTATGGTGATACATGGAAAGACTAATTTGAAAACTCTTAAGGCATTTCTAAAACTTGAAAGCTTTACCAATTTGGCTTAATTGGGAAAGGCAGATGAGAGGTGTAGGCTTGATGATGATGATGCATATAAAGAGAGGCCAACATGCCTTTTTATAGTTGTTCTTACTTGGTGTGCGAAGAGGAAGAGTAGAGAGCAATCCACAGAGAAAAGAAAGTGACAGGAGACCAGGAGAGATGAGCTGCCTCTCAAGGGACCTTGTGAAATGATAAAAATATAGGATGGCAAACAGAAGGTGGTCTGGGCTAAACAGTCTGGAAAAGGGTCTGATGAATGGCCAGCGTGTCCGCGAGCCCAGGAAGCAAGCTTCACCAGGAGGAGTGGGAAAAGCAGTGCAGAGGCTGAAGAGGACAGACATCTCCTTGGTGGATGGACTCTGTGTTGAAGCCTGGGGCAGAAGCGAACTTGGGCTGATTTTTCTGAAGGTGCTGCTCCCTGGCAATTAAGTCTGCTTTGTGAAGTCAATTAGTGAGTCACTGGTGTGGGAACGCTGCGAAAGAGCCTGAATCTATTTGAGGGGAAGTACTTTGTGGAGAAAGGAGCTGGATTAAGTTTGTGTTTTGTTCTTAAAACCAAAACCAACAAAAGCAATTATTGTTTTATTGGGAGGTTTCTTTGTCTGTAAGCAAGGGACTTTTTTGGCTTGAAGGCACAATTGTTCAGTTGCTCTAAAGGCACATTACTTCTGGCAAGTCTGCTTCACCATAGCAAAAGTTTTAAGAATAAAATTTGAAATGCTGTGATTTCACAAGCTAAACCCTTCTGAGAGTCAGATGTTCTGTTCTGTTTCAAAAGGCAAATACAGAAATATGCAGATAGGAAGCAGAATTATCTGGGAGTAAAAAAAAAAACCATAGGAAAGATTTATAGTTTGGGGGGAGGGCAAGCATATGAAAAAGTTTGGTACCGCTTGTTCTAATGCTTTTCTTACAGAAGCCATTAATGTGATCCTGTTTGTCTTATAGCCTGAGAACACACTGATTAGCAAATTAAATAGAACGATGTAAAAGTCATTAGGAAAAGAAAAAAGGAACATTACTTCTTACATAATATATAATTAACCTATGAAATTCACTGCTAACCTATACTATTGAGGTCAAAACCAGAACAGAATTTAAAAATCATTAGAAATATATTTGCATAATGAGAAAATCCACGATCTGTTGTAGGATTTTCTGTAGATTTAAAAAGAAAGATCTTTGGGAGTATTGCCAGCTAGTACCTGGTTGTGAAAGGCTGGGGTAGAGAATTGCATGAGAAACAGGTTGTGTAATTATCTGGCATTACTTGCATTTAAGCATAATGTGAGCTTGACTTAACTTCTTTGTTTTCTCCTTTGAGAGCTTCTCTCTCTCTCTCTTCTGGCTGTAGAAGAAGCTTGGGGAGGTGAGAGGTCTGATAGATTTGAGATAGAGTATCACTGAGTTCCTTATATTCATGTTAATTATGATTTTTATTTGGGGAAGAAAGGGTGTTAATTTTGTTCTTCAGAATGACTATAATCTCTTGAGCCTTCCCATGCAGGTAGTTCTCAAATAATAATTCACTTAAACAGAATGACTTCAGAACAAAAATAACTGCTTAGGTGCAGATGATTATAACTTATTCTGTTTGGGCCTGTAAAGTGTACGTAAAATCCAAATGCCTAGGTAACTGGAAATTGTTCAGGAGCTTTTCGTTACCCTCCAAAAGTCATAATCTCCCAAGTTAAAACAAAAAGGGCAAATATTTTTAAAAGTACTGAAGCTAAGAGTTCTAGAAAACACAGAAGTTAAGTTTAGAAGAGGAAAGTTATAGCCAAGAATGAAGAAGAAATGCAAAAACTACTAATGCTTAATGACTGCATAGAGCTATTAGAGTAGTCAATACCGGCAAGAGTTCAGTAAATATTTTTGTTCCCTGCTTGGGAAAAAAGCAGATACAATGTTCACATCAAAGGATGTAGGATAACACGCTCTCTGTTTGCACAATAATCATGGAGAAGGTTAAACTGTTATACTTGAATTTGGTGTTTTGAAGTCAGAGGCACGGGTAACATACATCTGTGAGCTCTGAAAGAGCAGGCCAGAGAATTGTTGTTTATCGTTCATACAGATGGGTTTTTATAGTTCTTGGAAAAGAGGAAAAGTTCCAGAGGTCTTGAAAAGCACTATGGAACTGATTTCTGAGAAATAAATGTAATCCTCTCAGCCTGACATTAGGCTTGAGTCAAATAATAAAATCATCGAGCTGATTAATTTAATAAATGTAGAGGATAGTAATTAATGGTAATGAGTCCTGGTTCTTGGAAAGTAAGTTTTGTCATGTTAACTTCAATATTCTTGATGTAGTTGAGATAAGAATTTGCATAGTGAAATAGAGTTAAAATTAATACAGCTGTGTAAAAGGATTGGCTTTAAACTTGCGTATTGTTTTTTAGTCAACCAGGCTGATGCGAGGTCAGTACGGTTCCTGTGAAGAGTGTAGCAACTACCTGATGAGTTTTGTGTAATTGTAAACGTTTCGGTGATGTTGCCTCATGATCAGGTTTTGGGCTTGTTCTATTTAGTTTTTAGTGGTGTCATATGGCTCTGACAGGGGAATCTCCAAGTCTGGAGCAGCTGGAGTGCATCTTCCCATGGGGCAGGGATGCCCAGCTGGGTAACAAGCTACTGGGTTGTCCATGCAGTGAAAAGAGTAAACTCGAGGAAAGAAGTGTGGTAGACTGATGAAGGCATCATCTCGGGCTAAGCCATCAGTCTCCATTTGTCAAGAAAGCCCTAGACAACATTAAATACTTTGTGTTAATATTTGCTTAAAAGCAGGGACTGAGGAGTGAGTTCTGTGTAATGAAGCCGTCAGGTGACTGTTGTGAAGCTTCTGGTTAACTGTGTTTTGGTACAGCCAGAGGAGGGGTTGTTTTCAAAGACTGAAGGCTGTAAACTGTTATTAGAAAGTGTGGGAATGTGTCCTAGAAAGCAGTAAAATGGAAGAAATGGGGTTTTTTTAATGAGTCTGGTGATTGATTATTCAAGAGATCCCTTAGTTACATGAAAACCAGGCACATATTTCATCCATAGTGGTTGATATCACTTATAACCATGGCAGTTTGAGTTTGGTCCTCAGGAGACAGCAGTTGCGAATACCACAAGCAAGGTTCTTGCTCAGGTACACATGCGGGTGTTGACACAGCTACTCACTCAGGGTTCCTCCTCTCCTCCCTTGTTCAAACAAGTGAATTATGCAGCAGTGGCTCCTTCTGGCTTCAAAATGTGTGTACCAGAGAGGGGTAGGTGGCTGTTCAGTTTAGTGTTGTTAGTAGAGTTGTAGTTGGTTTTTATGACTCAGCAGTTTTTTGGCTGAGGCGTTCTCGTTTTCTGGCTTTGCTGGGCTGCTTTATCTCAGCTGCTGTGAATTGATCATCCACCAACCAGTGCCCGCCTAATAACATTCTCCATTTCTAGTTGAAATCTGCTTTCTCTATTAAATTTTGTCAAATGAGTCATACTTGCTTTTAATTAAAATAGCTATGTTTTTAACTAATAGTGGTGATGTTGCAGATTTGGTAGACAAAGTGGGAATTATTTTGAATATTGTCAAATTTATACACTGAGAATTCTTGATGAAAATATATGAGCTTTATTTGTGTCTTGAATTACAGTTTCTCCTTATATGTCATTAGTTTCCAGAAGAGATGACACTAATATATATTTATTTTATTTGTCAAGAATTGACAGAGGCAGCTCTTCTTTCCTTTTAGGAATCTGGGTAAAAATGGCTTATCTAACAGTAGTATTCTATTGGATAAATGCCCACCTCCACGACCACCGCCTCCACCATACCCTCCCTTGCCAAAGGACAAGCTGAATCCACCTACACCTAGTATTTATGTAAGTAAGTCTAATGGTGGAAGTACATTGCTGACTGTCTTTGGTAGTTATTTGGCTATCTGAATTACATAATGTAATTATTTTAAAGATACACTGTTCACAGCTGAATTACAGTGCTAACCCAACTAGAATATAAGTGGGAAAAATGCTAACCTTAAAGAAAGTTTTGAGACTTTGTTTGAGTCTTAAAGTACTTGTAAATGAAGAATTTCAGCAAACAAAACCAACTTTAGAATTCTTTTATTTTTTAATACTCAAAATATTGGAAGAATAAGCAAGACAGTTCATTAGATACAATGTACAATATTTCAAATATGTATGTATATTTTATAAATGACAGTTTAGGTATAAAAAAGCAAGTAATTAAACTGAACTTTCCTATCTGCTTCAAAACATAATAAAGAAAAAATAATATATGTTGAGATGTTAAGAACAAAATGTCATTAGGAGAAGGTAGGTTTTAGTTGCCTAGTATTTTCTTATGCAACCATTAAAACTTCTGTTCTAAAAATAAAGTTTTGCAATAGCTTTAGAAAAGTTTGAGCTAACTTCTTTAGTAATAGAAGAATAAATTATAGGATGTCCACTTCCTTGATAACAGAAGAATAAACTACAGTATGTCCATATAGCTGGTGTGAAAACCTCAAGGTAGCTTTGCTCAGCCCAGCTTGGGGACCAGAAGCAGTCAGCACTTTGGTGAGATACTGCACAAGCAGTCTGCTGGAGAGCTAGATGAAGTTGGAAGCAGTAGTGCTTCCAACTGTTCTCCAGGTGTTGCATCTGTATTAATCTACCTTGTTAAAAATCTGTCACAGCTTTGTTGAGTCTGTACAAAGCTGGTAAGTCACCAAGTTTCAGCACACTGTGTAGATGTGCCAGCATGTGTTTTGTTTATTGAAAGAAATGTCTTCACCATTTTAAGATTCACAACAATTAAAAGAAAAAAGAAATTTAAAAAAAAAAAAAAAAGGATGGGAGATACTATAAAATTGAGGTCATAGATGCAGAAAAGCATAAGAAAATAAGTCAGCCTTTCTAGTTAACATGAGATACACTATGAGAGTAGTCTTTTTAGTTCTACTGTTTCTTGTATAAATTATCCGTAGAATTGGCCTTTTACTTCTGTAAAGACAGTTAGTGTGTCATCTTGCTCTTCAGAGAATTTTGTAGATTTAGAGAATATACAAGACTATTGTCAGATAAATAAACTGCAGGAAACCTGAGTTGCAAAAGACAAAGCAACTTGGGAATAATTCATGCCAAGAAACAAATGGCAGTAACAAATTAATTTCATGAGTGAACCTAGCTTTTAACATGGAAAGGGTTGATGATAAGAGGTGATGGCTTTAAGCTGGAAGAGGGTAGGTCTAGATTAGATATGAGGAAGAAATTCTTTCCTGTGAGGGTGGTGAGACACTGGAACAGGTTGCCCAGAGAAGCTGTGGGTGCCCCCTCCCTGGAAGTGTTTAAGGCCAGGCTGGATGAGGCTTTGAGCAACCTGGTCTAGTGGAAGGTGTCCCTGCTCCTGGCAGGGGGGTTGGAACTGGATGATCTTTAAGGTCCCTTCCAACCCACACCATTCTCTGATTCTATGTAGCTGTTCGTTCTTCTCAACGCAGGGAAATGGGGATCATTCCTGTCTTCCTTCTGTTGTTTCTCTTTTTTAAATTATCCTTTCTTATTTTACAAATAAGGAGTGTAAGTTCATCTGACTTCTAATATTCCATTATAATTTTACAGTTGGAAAATAAACGAGATGCTTTCTTTCCACCTTTACATCAATTTTGTACAAATCCAAACAACCCTGTTACTGTAATACGTGGCCTTGCTGGAGCGCTTAAATTAGGTAGGTTTACTTCTTTTTTTTTAACTTTGGAAAAAAAAGGTATGTGTTTTTTAAAAAGAAGTCTCTCAGTTTTTAAAAGTGGATATTTTATTTCTGTAATACTGTGTTACTTGTATGTTCCAAGTAATTAGGGTAATGTGTCATTTCTCAGTTTGCTACTGTTTCTAATCTTGATTGTCTCAAAAAAAATCGGATAGATTTTGTTGAGCACAGAGGGGAGCAGAGCTGTGGATATGGAAGCTTAGAGAGACACTTTTTTCCTATGAAAACTATGTCTGTGTATCTTTGTGCTTAGATTTAATGGTCTGTAATCTGACTGTGTACAGTATTTTGAACTCTGTAGATAGAAATATTATCATTGCTGGCAGGAAATGTATTCTATGATGGAAGTTCATTCATAAAACTATAGTCTGAAAAATACTTTATTGGTAATATATTTAAACATTGTTTGCAGATTTGTTTATGCAAGTCATGTAAAATGTTTCTTGGAATATAGTCCATACAGTAGCTGCCAAGTTTTTTCTAAGCTTCTACTGTTGGGTGCACTTTTTGAGTGCTAATCATGAATGTTAATTTTGAACCTAGAGGTGGGCTGTGTTATGAAGGCTAAGGGGAAAAAAAATGCTTTAGATAACTTTTAAGTATTACTGTCTTCTTTTCTTGAAACCTTTTATTATATTTTAACTGTCCTTTATGAATTCTGTTCCTATTTATTAGATCTAGGACTCTTCTCTACTAAAACATTGGTAGAAGCAAATAATGAACACATAGTAGAAGTGAGGACACAACTACTGCAGCCAGCAGATGAAAACTGGGACCCCACTGGAACAAAGAAAATCTGGCGTTGTGAAAGCAGTAGATCTCATACAACAATTGCTAAATATGCACAGTACCAGGCCTCCTCATTCCAGGAGTCTTTAAGGGTAAGTCTGTTGTTACTATTGTTATTACTTACAAACTGAATACTAACTCTGGAACCAATTAATAATGGCTATTGAAAACAAACGGAAGCTGTTACGGAAAATAAGACATTTCCATTAGGATGAAGAGCACAGGTAAATTTACAAAATCTGTTTGAAGAGACAGTCAGAGGGTATATAGGGTGTATATATATGCTTACCATAAAACTTAATTTTCTTAATGTAAAACTGGCTATTGCATACATACATTAAAAGCTTGTTAGCATAAACTTTTTTTTCCCTCAGAAAAGTGACTGATGCTTTCCATATTTGTTATTGTTAGGTTCCAAACATAGCAGCTTCTATCTAGTTTAGAAGTTGTTAGACATATGTGACAAAGTGTTTGAAATGTTACTTTGTTGGTCTTACTTTTTAATATTTTTGCTGAAGTAGTGAGCACATCCTTGGAATTAACTATGGGCACTTCTTGGAGGCTTATGTTATCTACTATCTTAGAAAAAGATTAGGCTAAGGGGGAACTAAGACAAAAAGATATTCTTGACCAGTTGTTTGTTAATTGGAAAACAGGGAAAACACCAACACAGGGAATTGACTGTTGCAGTTTTCACTGCCATTACACAGAAACAGCAATGGTTTCAGTATGAAAGAAAAGAAAAATTCTAAATTTAAACTGGGCATTAGAGGAGAGTATTAGAAACGAACAAATGAATCAGTAGGTGAAGAGAAGGGAGGGCGATCACAAGGCTTTGAGCAAGACTGATACAGGATGAGGAAAAGAAACAGGAATACCATTGGGAAGTGGGGAGCACTGAAGTCATCAGGAATTTGGGACATAAATGGAATTTTTCTTTCTCTGTAGTGGTAATAAATTTGAGATATCAGTTGAAGTTTTCTGGTGCCCCTTGAACAGTGGCACCAGCTAAGTATTCTTGTACATCATTCCAGAAGGTCTGAAGAATATTTTATATATATATATTTTTATATCTATCTATATCTATAGATATAGATAGATAGATAGATAGATAGATATATACACACACACACACACATACACATAATTGATGACATACAAGCTTGTCAGCAGGCAAGCATCAGCTTTGGTTTTGTACCCAGAAGTGAACTGCAGGATTTTCTGATCTTTTTTTTTCCTCTGTTATAAATTGGTGGTAAAACTAATATATAAAATAATTTTCAGAATTATGGTTTTAATTTTTCCCTTGGAAATCAAAAAGACATTGTTCTACGTGTACATGTGTCCTTTACCTAACGCTGCTTTGACCTGTCCTTAGGTGACTTTTCACAGTGTTCAAATGAAAGCCTTGTTTCTTCTTTCTACAGACACAGTCCTCTTGGCTTGCCCTCAGTGATCTTTTTTTTATTATTCTTTTAACAACTATTACACTGCTTTTCTAAAATGTCTTGCAGTATTTTATAAATCCGTCATCACTAGGTTCCTTTTTGTTTCTCTTTGTCCTCAGTTCAAAGGATGAATAAGACTTTCTCAGGTACATAGGGCACTTTGAGATTTAACAACAATCCCATTCAAAGCCAGAGATCTTTGGATAGCCTCCAGGCAGTTCTTTCCTCCTTTTTGTCTTACTTTTTTTTCCTTATGTGTCCATATACTTGCCAAAAAAGAAGTCTTTAGAGTAGGATTTTGAGCCCACTCTGCTAAAAAGATCAAATTACATCATTTAGTATTGGTTAGATTTTTTTTCCACTAGTCATGGTCCTAGCTACTGCAGTGATAAAATAGCATATGGCTATGAAAAATTCAAAAGGTTTTATATAATTAATATTATAAAATTAATTTTATAAATATTAGTCATCCTAGTTTCATATCAGGAGACTTACTTGACTCTGAAGGAAGGTAAATGTTCAAGTCTAAAGAAGTTAACAGTAGAAATATTTACAGTGTAGACACGTTCTGTTACCCTGGCCTGAGCTTCACTGAGTTGTAATCATGAAGAATTTTTTGCAATGGCTTTTGACTAAGAACTGTTGTTTTTAATTTTCTTAGCAGTGATATTCACATAAAATCTTAGATGCAGACATTTTAAAGATTGTGCCAGCATCTTGAAACAAATGTACTTATGTCTGTGAACATGTTACCACTTTGTACTTATTTATTTTAAATATATTCTTACTTTTTAAGGTTTTATATATATATATATATAAAAAACATTTCCACAATTGCATTTTGCAGGAGGAAAATGAGAAGAAGAGTCACCACAAGGACCACTCAGATAATGAATCCACATCTTCTGATAAGTAAGTGTGGTATAACTGATGATTCTGTAGTTGGTTTTATGTGTTTTTTTACTAATTCCCATTTTCATATTCACTTGTTATATTTTTTAATATTTGTAGCTCTGGGAGGAGGAGAAGAGGACCTTTTAAAACAATCAAGTTTGGGACCAACATTGACCTGTCAGATGACAAAAAGTAAGTTGATTACAGTTTCTTCTGCTCACAGTGACTTTCTACAGTATAATATTCCTCTGGAAAATCAATGCATTCTTCTCAGACATCAGTCAGTCTGTTGACAAACCCGATTCCAGTTGCACACTCCATTTCCACAATTAAATTGTTACCTTCAGTCTTTTAACTATTGTTAAGAGTCTTTCTCACCCTGAATCTCTTTTCAAGCTTTTCTTTCCGGGATCTTTATTTTTTCCAGAAACAAATCTAAACATCCATCAGAAACTGTTCTTTATACTCCTCCTTCTAATACATTCCCTTTGTTTCATTCTGAGGTTTTAAATTGTTTACTTACAACTTCAATTACTGTTGACAATACCAAGTTTTTAGTCTTCAAACAGAAATTGTAAGATTAAAGGGTTTTTTTTTTTTGTTTGTTTGTCTGTTTTTTTGTTGTTTGTTTTTTGTTTCCTTCTGTTCCTACTGTCATCCTTTCTGTTTCCACTTTTTCATAGCTCTTGCTTCTCTATCCAGGAGAGACCAGACTAGTGCTTACCTGTGGATAAGTCATGATACCTCTGCCAGAACCTGGGGGGGGGGGTACAAATTGTGTAATTTTTAGACTACATATCTTTTTGAGTTGATGAAGGTAGCTCAGAAAAACATCAGAAAGTATTAGGAATACTCTGAAAGCATTTTATTTTTTTGTTCAGGAGTATTTTTTTATTTGGTTCAATCTCTAGTTGGTATATGTTTCCATAAAAGATCAGCATGTCTAGGCTGTCAGTCCCACCAGCTGCAGTACAAAAATTCTGATCTACTTCAGTCATGAGAGCAGAAGAAAAGGTTATGGTGTTTGAAACTGGGGAACAAGGCCCGCTTAAGATGCTGAGATGTTTTATGGCATAGTCACTGAAAGATCAACGTGTAGATATTATGTATGTGATTAGAGATTGTTACAAAATTTCAAATAGTAGTGCTGCTTTTTTCTAAAGAAAAAATTGTTGCTGATAAACTAGCACTCAGAGAGAGAGACTTTAATTAGAGAGACTTTAAATTGACTTAAATATCCCTAACCTGAGAATCATAAGACACTGGATTTTGATACTTTAAATAGTTCTTGTAGGATCCCAGGTAAGTGCCTGAGCTTCTCACCTGCAGTCTCAGCTTTTGCTACAAATCTTTCCCCACAATTAGCCTGTCAGATTTCTGATGACATTTGGAAATATTTTAAGACAGTAACACAGGTAACTGGGTGACATTACAGAGCTCTACACTTCAGTTCTGAGATTTTTGTGTTTGAAGATCTGTGTCTTTCTTAATGCAAGTATTCGGTTCTGTAGCACATGCACATCGTTAGCTTCACTTTTGGCCACAGCAGTTGTGTGCACAGGCTCGGGTATGTTTAGACAGTCGTCTTGACATCTGACTGGCTTAGAGTGTGAGGAGAGCACAGCTCTGTTTTTGCTTGGAAAAGATGTACACCAAGGTGTAAATTGCTAGCAGAATTTTCTGGCAGCAGACTAGCTAACTGCAGGAGTGACCCTGGCTTTTAGCTCACCCTTAAATGAAATTGTTTAAATTTCTGTAACTGTCAAGTAAGTGTATTGCATTGTCTCAACTTCCCTCTTAAGAGGTGCTAAGTTATCTAGAAGTAGGTTGTCTGCTCTTTTATCTCCTATGCTAACAAGTTTTTGAAAATGTTTGTATTTCTCAAACTCTTCTAAAAGAGTTTTAGGGATTCACAGTTTGTCGATTTGCTATTTTGCCGCAGGTGGAAGTTGCAACTCCATGAACTGACAAAACTTCCTGCTTTTGTACGTGTGGTATCAGCAG
>NW_010326415.1:51352-67588 GCF_000700745.2 Antrostomus carolinensis
ATCCTGGGCATGAACACAGTGCAGTTGTACATGAAGGTTCCAGGAAGCAGAACACCAGGTGAGTATAATCTCTTTGCATGAAAAAAGATCAGGTTCTACTACTATGGTATTGATTTAACTGCACTGCAGATTTTCCATATCTTACAGCATGCCTGAACATGATAAAAATGTACATATTCAGTATTTCTCTTTTATTTCTTGTTTGACTGAACTCTGCCTGTATGAAGTACTGAATTATCTTTTAGTGGAAAATTCTGGATTTCTACAGTGCTAGGTAATTACTGTACTAACGTCTTGCTTGAAATACTGCATTCTTTAAGAGGAAAAAGAAGATAGGTTTATATACTCGGATTGTATTTGTATTTCACATGCCTTGAAAGTTTTTATAGATTTCCAAAGTAGGTCTTGTGCAATCATAGAAATCAGTATACTTTTACTTTTTGGGTTCTTTATTGTGTGAGGATAAGACTCAAACTTCCATAATGAATAGTGCTCTGTTAGGGTACTGGACTGAGATTTGAGGGCTCTGGACTAAAATTCAGGGTCTGTTTTTTCTGATGTACAACTTTATATAATGCCATTAGGCATTATGGATCAGTTTTCCAGCTGTCAAAAGAAGATAAAATACTGGCATTTCTACATTGATTTTGAAAGCTCTTTGGGACAGATTTTCTTACTACTTGTCTATTCAGTGCCTGGAGTCATGAAGTTTTGCTTCTGACTGGGACTGTCAAGAGCCATCATAAAAAACAACATCTAAGCTTTAGCATCTTGAAGTAATTATTTCTACAGAAAGGGAGCTGCTGAAGTATTGGTCAGATTTGCAAGATCGGTAGTTCCAGCTTTTCATTTACCACAAACTAACAAAAGCTGAATTCTTTTGTCACTAGTAGCTTAATTGCATTTCTTAACACCTAAGTAGTATGTGTAAGTGTCATATGAAAATATGTACAAATACGTAAACTATGATGTAGGGTTTTTTAGTAATTGTAACTTTGCATTTTCACAGCATTATTTTGATAGATCAGCCTTACATGTGTTTATTTTTCTCTGAATTTCAGGTCATCAAGAAAATAACAACTTTTGTTCAGTAAATATAAATATTGGTCCAGGTGACTGTGAATGGTTTGTTGTCCCTGAAAGCTATTGGGGTGTCATGAATGACTTCTGTGAAAAGTAAGCTAGACATGCTGTTTTTTCTTTATTTTTATCAAGTTCTCTGTGCCTGTCTCAGACATAAGGGGGGAAATTACAGAGGGTGTTGTAGGATGACATTATTTTACAGGCTTTCCTTGTAGTCAGAAAAGTCTTATAATAAGTCAAAGTGCAAAATCTAGAATTTATACAAAATATTACATTTGTACAATGCACAGAAACTTGGATTGCCTGTGATAGCTTTGCTCTCAGAAATTAACATTAGATCCATTATTTGTTTTTTCACACACGGGAATGAAGGAAATAAATGAGAGATTGGTAGTAGCAAATGCTCATCTAGGTTCAAGATTCAAATTTATATTACATTGAATGGATCAAAGTTGGGGGTGAAGGAGTTGAGGTTTTGTTTTGGATTTGGTTGGTTTTGATTTTGTTTTGCTGTTTTGGTTGGTTTGGGGGTTTTTTTAAGGTATTTTCCTGGTGATGTATGCTGTTAATCTCTATTATGACTAATGTACCTATTATACACAGGCAAGTACAGAGTCATTGGTATTTTGGCATGGCATGGTTTCTTGCTGCATCTAGAGGGAGAGCTTAGTTTACTCAGACCCCACGAGTCATGGCATGCTCTGGTGCACTGACTGTTAGGAAAATACTGAAATACTCAGCCAGCTCTAATTGCTCCCCCCCCACCCCCCAAAAAAAAGGGTGGGGGGGAACAATTGTAATCTTATGGGAGAATTTTTTTTCTCATCTTAGTCCAGTTTTAACTGGGCGAGCTCTTGACTTTTCTGTAGAACTTTCCCAGACCTCTGCAAGTTCATCTCAGTGTCTCTGCACTCTATTTTCTGCCTATCTGATGACAACTGTTCTTACTCCATCCACCCTTAAAGAGATCAGCCATCTCAAAATTGCAGTTCCACTGATCCAGTTGCAATATCTCTGATGACAACATGCCTTTTACCCTCATGACACTGTCCCCCTGAGGGTGAGGAACCAAGATCTTGGTAACCTCATAAAATGTCTAGAGTGCCTGATAGAGGCCCTGGTTTGTCTTTGAAAACTGTGAATTGTGAATGATCTCTCATGGTGCAGTATGAAAACAGTGTAAAATTGGGATAAGGATGGAAGAGAAGTATGTGTTTTTCATAACCATAGTGGAAGAGTTTCATGCTTAGGAAATCCATATGGAGGTGGTTTTTTGTGCTTCTCGGGAGGGTCAACGTTTCTTGGCTGAATATAGCATAGACCTGTGGATCACAGTTAAGCTGGTGCCAACAGGTTGCTTATTGTGTGGTCAAGCTTCACGTACATCCTCTGAGAGTATGAGTACATGGTTGGCATTGTTCAAAACAGAAAGCATTCTTAAGAGCTGGTACAGTCTATATATAAAATCAGTCACTGGTTAAAAAAGCAGTATTTGACACCAGTGTCATGCTAGATCTGACCAAGGATTTCTCTGTCTTGGCATTAATAAAATACTGGGAAATTTAAAGGAAAATAGAACCTAACTGGAAACCATAAATTGACTTCACACGGGCAGCCAGATGGTTAAGTGTTTTAATGTCTTGCAGGATGTGAAATGTGGAATTAGGATCAGGAGTTTTATAGATTAAATTTTCCTTCTGACTAGTTCTCCTGGGTCACTGATTAGATGCAGAAGGCATTTATCGTGTTGATCAGTTTTTACAGCTAATGTCATTGAAATATCAACCATAATATGTCTGCTGATAAATGCTGAAGACTTTGTTTTTCCTATTGTTTCAGGAATAATATGAATTTCCTAATGGGATCTTGGTGGCCAAACTTGGAAGATTTGTATGAAGCCAATGTCCCAGTTTATAGGTTTATTCAAAGACCAGGGGATTTGGTGTGGATAAATGCTGGCACTGTTCATTGGGTTCAGGCTATCGGTTGGTGCAACAACATTGCGTGGAATGTTGGCCCTCTTACAGGTATGGCTGAGTAGTGCCTGTGCTGAACTACGTAACTAGGTAATACGATACTGCATATGCCCCAGAACATGCCGTTTCTTACTAGGTTACCATGCTTTACTAGATTAAAAAAAAGGAATGTATTGTATTTTAAAACGTGTTGAAGCTTTAAATCATCCCGTTGGTAAGAGGAAGTGAAAGCAGCAAGAATAAGTCTTTGTACTCTCCCATTTGACGGACTTGTAAAAATTACAGTTGTGTAGCAAACGCTAGCAGAATAAAATGTTTAGATGGATTCATACACTCTTGTGCAATCTAGCTTTCTCAGGACGACTGATACCTAATTGCTCTTCAGTGAAAGCATCAGGAAATGTGAGCAGTTGTAAAACTTTGTTCATAAAGCAACATTAGGTTTTTCAGACCTACTATTCTAGAAGTTTTTAGTTTTGAAGGGCAAGGAAACTCATGGGTTGAGATAAAAACAGCTTACTAATTAAAATAAAATGATAATGATAATAATAATAACAGAATGTACAATTGAGTGATGCACAGTGCAGTTGCTCACCACCTGCCGACTGATGCCCAGCCTGTGCCAGCCAGCAATCCTGGATCCGAGACAGTCCTGAAACCCCAGAAGAGTGAGCTCAAGTGATCCCCGAGAGAATCCCCCTGTCTTCTGGTCAACCCTGGTTAATGTACTGACATGACATGATATGACATAGAGTATTTCACTGGCACATCCAAATGCCAGTTTTGGGGTTTGCTATTCACTGCGCTTCTCCCTCCCAGTCCTAATGCAGCTGTGAACCAGCCAAACATGGTGGCCTTGAGCTCCAGAAGCCACTAGTAACACCAGTACTTTTATCAACGTTCTTCTCATAACAAACCCTACACTGAAACTAAAACACAGCTATTCTAGCTACTAAGAAGAAAGTTAACTCTATCCTAGCAAAACCAGGACAGAAGGTTTTTAGAAGTGAGAATGGAAGGAAATTTCACAGCTAAAATTAGATTGTCAAGCATTTGAACAGAATGTACTTCCAAAAAACTTGTATTTTTCTTAAATTGTTTAAGGTGTGTCTTTATTTCATTATGATGCAATAAATAGTGTATCTCCAGGATCGTATGGCTGACTGACACAGAGCTTGCATGTTCAGTTCCAGTAAATTTTGTAAAACAGTTTTAAAAAAAGGGCGGGGTGAGTAAGCTGCTTAGTGAAAAAGTCTGACTCATTGCAACAAATCTCTGAAGGTGCAGTCTTCCTTTTCAAGACAAATTATATACCTACCACAGCATTGTGAAATTATGATAAAGAGTAAATAGAGTGAGATGCAAACATTTCAAATTTAGATTTTTATATTTTTTTAACCTGAGATATTTCAGTATGTATTTAGGAACCTTTTTTGAAACATTGCTCTCTCTTCACCATAGAAATTGAACACTTGTCAGTAACTTGTTTTCACAGATAGTGGTTGTTGCTCTGATATTGTGCTTTCTTTTAGCATTGTAAATACACTTTTAAAAAATAAAATATGTAGAATTCAAGTGTAGTTGGAATGAATGAGGATGAATTTTAATTTAATTAATCTAAGATTATAATAAAATTATTTTGTCTCCAGTTGATACTTATTTCTTAACTTGACTAATTGCTTCTGTAATTTTGTTTTTGTATAGCCTGTCAATACAAATTGGCAGTGGAACGGTACGAGTGGAATAAACTGCAAAGCGTAAAGTCCATAGTACCCATGGTTCATCTTTCATGGAATATGGCTCGAAATATCAAGGTCTCAGATCCAAAGCTTTTTGAAATGATAAAGTAAGTTTTACTTACTTGAACATTTATTGTACCCATTTCCTCTTCAAGCATAAAATAGTTTATTTGTAAGTAATCCTATGTAAGGCTTTTCCATTCCTGAAAATCAAGCCAAAATTATTTTGTATTCTGTTTTTCAAAGAATCCATTTATACATATCATTAATTTTATTATGTTGCATTTGATGTTAGTGGCATAGCTTTAGAGTGATCTAATTAACTTTTTTGTTAAATATGCCATAGGCTAATACAGTAGTTTACAGAAGCAGTTGACTTAGATGACAAGGGCTGTTCAGAGCACGTACCGTAAGAAATAAAATTAAGTCAACAACCCGGATATGAGAATTAGAACGTTTAGTCATTTTTACAGCAAAGTTAATGTTACATTTCTAGAACTTCTAGTTAGTGCTCACACAGTGTCATTTGGAGATCCAGTATAAATGTTTTAAATGCAAGTAGGAATTTGAAAGCCTTCTTGCCTTTGCTCTTTCTTCTGAACAATGAAGTAATTGATGTGTAAAACAATAATGGAGTTCAGTGGCATTTCTCATATGCATATTCCAAAATTCAGGAATATTCCAGGCTCGGAACATCTATAGTTATTTTCTTTAAAGAGTACATTTTCAAGCAAATATAAATCATATTGCAGCACTGTTATACCTAGGTTGAGGAATGAATGAATGGACATATCAGCAAATACCATAGGTTTGTCCTAAAGAAAGCGGGGGAATGAATTTCAAAGCAAATGACTCCTCACAAGAATACTCTGGTAGCAGCACTCTGTTTTCCTTAAGCCTACCAGAGAAGCTTCTAGCTTGAACACTTCTTAGTCTTCTCAGTATACTGGATCCACAAACATTTAATCCTTTTATAATTTGCCTTGAAATGGACCTTGAAAAAATCGGTGTGTTAGCATGCAAAAAAAGGGCAAAGAAAAATAATCTCTTTTTTCCCCAGTAGGATTTATTAGTGACATCTGAGATGCCTTTTTATAGTAGGAGTTTAATTTAGGCTTGAACATCTGTTTCAGAATGGTGGAATTGGTGAAATGGTAACTTACAGTTACAGGACCAAGAATGTTGAAAGTTGAAAGACAGGGAGGGAGGTTTGTAGTCACTGTAAAGCTAGATTTTGGGATAGCATTTATGTTTGAATACCTTCTTAAAATCTAGTAACTAATATTTAGGGTAAAGAAAATCTTTGCTGAAGGCTTGACAGTCCTGCCTCTTCAATTAAGCTATTAGTGCTCATAGTCAGGATGCCAGCTGTCATAAAAGGGAAAGGAGAAGCTGAATAATTAGAAATGAGAAACAGGGGGAAAAGAAACAGGCTGTTGGAGGGAGGAAGACAAAAATCCATTAAAAAACCACCCCCAAAACCAACAAAAAAACCCCAAACAAAACACAAACTTAGTTCACAATTATCTTTGTATATCTTCCCAAGCCCAGCAGGCCTCTATTGTAAGGCTGGAAACAATTCTGGAATGCTTTTGGCAAAATATGGTTTCGATATTTTGGCACCTGTATTTTGTATTTGCACAAGTTTGGGGTTTTTTGCCATGTTTTTGGCTTAAAATGAGAAAAGCATGGCTGATCATTGCATCCTTCTCTAAGAGAATCTCTTAAAATGTTGTGAAGAAATGCAGAGGAAAAAAATGGCTGTTTCCTGTTGTCTTACTGTCTGACAGCAGCTGAGTGTTTTCTAGTGAAGAGACCTAAATTTTAGGTGTACATGAGAAATCAACAAAGAAGCTGAGGAGCAGATACAAACTTTGGTCTTGCACGCGTTTGCTTTTTCCAGTCTGCTGAAACCACTTCCAGTTTACTTGGATTAAGCCCTCCCTCCAAGTCAATTGTCAGCCACATCCCAAGTGTTCCATGCTATGTGGGCAGAGGGGAGGAGGATCCAGTGATGAGCTTTGGTTTGTAACATCTAGTTGCAGTAACCTGAGATAACTCTTCATTGTGGTCACTTCTGTAGTTACGATATAGCTGTTAACTAGAAACGGGTATCACCAGAATGAACGAGCTAGGAGCTGGCCTTGGCTTTGTAAGCAGGCTGGAAATGAAGAAACCTTCATGAATCTCCTTAAGATAGGAAAGCATTTGCGTATTTTTCCTGTGGACTGCTTGTCTGCAGGAAAATAGCACCAACTGGTGAGTAGCTGTTGACCACTGCTCCTGGATGTTACTGTGTACAAAGTACAGACATTTTTGTGTTTATACATATGCGTGTGTATAAAAACACACGAGAAACAGTGAATTCTGATACAGCTGGTTGAATTTCGTCTTGAATAGCTGACTTTTCATTTGTCATCAGGGAAGAAAAAAGTATCACTGACACAGCTGTCATCTTTTTGCCAAAATGCAGGTCGAAGATACCTGAACTGTTTAGGCAGTTTGACTTCTGTCTCTGGGGCTTCTTAGGTATCAGAATAGTACAAAAGAATAGCTGTTAGAAAATGATAAAAAGTAGTTTGTATTTCCAGTGTTCCTAGTTCTACTTTACTGACTTATTTGGGAGTAACCAGTACATAGGCAATAAACTAAAATTTAAGCATACATATAAATATTGGGAACCAGATTAATGATGAAAATAAATGGAATAGCAGTAGGGAAAAAAATAACGGAAGGAAACTTCACTCTTGGAAGAAGTCTGAAGCCTCTTTATATTTTTAATTGATGTGCAACTTGGTGATGTCTTGCTAGATAAAAGACAAAAAACAAAAACTGAAACTTTCTCATGGAATGTTTTTTAAAGGTTTGGTATTAACAGCAGACAGACAGAATGAGTTAAAACTTGACCAAGGGAGTGCAATCCTCAAGAAAACAAAAATTAACAGCAAGCCTTAAATGAAAGCTAGAAGGACATTTACAGATGCATCCGAGGAAGAGAAGATATTTAGAGGTAGTGGGAACATAGTAATAAAGGCTTAAAAAATTAATTCTACTGTAACTGAAATACTAAGTTCTTTTACAAAAATAGTTTTAGAAACATAAAAGAACATCATATGGGAGAAATTACTTTGCACAAAATTTTGAAGCCAGATAAAATACATTTTGGTATCAGCAGAGAAGATACAGTACTGAAAGATCCTAAGAGGTCAGTTTTGTATTGCCATTGGAATGGTCTCCACACTTTGAAAAGTTTTACTGGATATCTAAATATTCAAACAGGTTTCTCGCTGCCCTTCTAGAATAAATCAAGATGATTTCCATTTTAAAATCTTATCTTAAATATTTGAATTTGACTGTACATCATTTACTCATATTCTATATGCCATACCTGTAAAGAATTTGAGAGAGAGATATGGTTCAGATTTATTTTTAACAGAATTCTCACTGAACAAGAAAAAGAGCAAGCCTGCAATACTAAAAGCTGACACCATTTAACTTATACATTGTGACTCTGCTAGACATTTTTTTGGCTTTCTTTAGGCTTCCCATACTTTAGGAAATGGTAGTGCATTTTCAAAGTGATCGTTCATATACTTTCTCCTATTCTTTTAAAGCATATGATAGTTGATGTTTACATTTTCAAGGGCCATGACTAGGATGTGAATTTTATCCAAGGAGGGAGAATTCACCTTCTAGCTATTGTTTGCGGCTTTGGTTGCAAATTTGGCAGACGTTGCAGTGGTGTTATATGTGGGTTACATTTTGGGCAATTCTTTCTTTACAACTGTAACGCTAGAAGACTCTTGGAAAATAACACTTTTGAAAACTCTTTGGAAAGTAGAGAGTGGAGAACAATGGTGGCAAGTGTGCAGATGTGCTTCCAGTTGCTCTTTGGCATACCCAAAGATTTTTCCAGTTAACAGCGGAAGAGAAGAATAATAGCTTTTAGGTTTATTTGAAATCAGGCTGTATTGCATAGAAGAATGCTATATCAAAGTTACTGAGCTAGTCAGAAGCACATCTACGTTAGCCCAACACTCAAGTGAATTAATACATGATCTATCGCATATGGTTGGCCTTAGCATCGTAAGTCCCATTAACATCAAACTTCAAATGTGTTGAAGGAGTTATAGCTAAATGAGCTCTTTAATTTTCTTCAAATTCAGTGTATGAAAATCTGACATTTAACATAGAAATAAACTTCCAGTTTTGCATTACTCTTACAGTGAGGGTATTATTGAAGCCATAGACTTCAGTGAAGATGAACGGTCTGAGTGTAAAACAACAAGAGGAGAGTATCTGAAAGGAAGCCTAAGATGCTATTAACTACTTGGAAACACATGAAAGAAACATTTTTTAAAAAAATACAGAATGTATATATTACATGTTTAAGGCTTTAAAATGGGAGAAGGATCAAGTTGAAAACATTTTAATAGACCTCTTGAGCACTTTGTTTTCTGTCCAATGTTTATTCCTCCCCTTAAGTTTTTTCAATCTTCCTTCTGTATCTAATGAACATGGAACGTAACCACCCTGTGGAGGAGAAAATTAAAGGCTGCAAAGGTTGCAGCTCAAATAGGATAGCTGAGAGCTAAAAATTACTGTAAATAACATTGTAATTTAGAAATCTGGCAACTTTTTTTGCCAGCTTTTTTTTTTTTAGAGAATGTATGTAGCTCATACAGTGCTAGAAAACAAGTTAGATTTTCTAGTACAGAAGAGAACTGTATAAAATTGTGAAGTTTTTTTTTTTAATCCTTTACAGAATATGTCAGGAAATTGTTGATATTAATTTGACATTTGACTAGTTCTTTTCTTCATTTGTAAAATAAGTGTTAAATTTTAAATTTTTTTTTTTTCTTATGATGGGACTTCCTGTTCTAATACCAACCTGTCTGTTCTTTGTCCTTTTACACAGAGGAAGAAGATATTTACCAGTAGATGTTCTTTCCATTGTGTACAGAGTGATTTATGTTAGAACTTGGGTTTCCAGACTTTGGATAGCTGAAAGTTCAGTAGTGTTGAGGAATTAACAGTGTTTTTAGGATGTTAGTTAAAACCATTATTTGGCTAGGCTATACTCATTTACACAAAATGTAAACAGTTAGTTTGAACTTGGCAGTTCTGAGTTTTTGCTGATATATTTGTAGTTCAAAATAAAATACATAAATTGCTTTTGAAAACACATTATTGTGCTTAAAAGAGCATTCATGCATTCCAGTAAAAAATGAAAGATATAGCCTGTTTGTGGTCTTAACTTCTGAGTAAGTTATGGGTCCAGAGATTCTTACTAGCCAAATGTTTCTGAAATCCCAGAGGAAGAGGAAGCTCCAGGTACAGTGTCTTGGAGGAAATTTTAGCCTTCTTGAATCTTTCTATTAGGTACATGTTCAGTTCAATATTCAACTTGGTTTTGCTTGCAGGTACTGCTTGTTAAGAACTCTCAAACAGTGTCAGACACTGAGGGAAGCTCTAATTGCTGCAGGAAAAGAGATTGTCTGGCATGGGCGAGCAAAGGACGAGCCAGCTCATTACTGTAGCATTTGTGAGGTCAGTAAAAATATGTTGGACTTGTGTACTACTATAATTTTTATTTAAATTTTGTCCTATCTGTTGTTATTGTTGCTATATTAATTTTGCTTTTAAGTTGCAGCATCTACTATATGCTATAAGCACATACATGTGATGCAGTACTGTCTCCAAAGGACTTTTCAGGCTGTTTTTCTTGGCATAGGCTGTATTTTGCTGCAGTCGCTCCCGCAGTACTTCCACAGCATTGTTATTCGCCAGGTCGATTTTCCATTCTCAGTTATTATAAAAAGTTGCTATCCCTTCCTGTACATAATTTGATCTGCTGAGTTTCATTTTAAAGGTGTATCTGTCTTCATTTCAGAAGTCAACAAGAGCCCCAAAAGAAAGAGAATTTAAGTACCTTTTCTTCACAAGACATATATTTTTTCTGAAATGTTTGATTCTACTTTCTGTTAATAGTTCCTTTAAAGTATTAGATAGTTTTCATGAAGCTTAAAAAAAACAAAATTTTCCTACCCCCTGAAAATCAGTTTCTAGTTATCTTCTGACTGATCCTCTTGGGCAGGATGAGCATCTGACTGAGTAGTAAGGAAATAAATCACAAGCTTATATTGCAGACAAATTTAAAAAAGGAAAAACAGGTATAATTGTTATAAATTCCCACCTTACCAAGTAACCCCCATTCAGAGTGTGAATCCTGCTCTGTCAGTATTGACCAAAAGCTTTCCCATAGTGTAGTTCATGCAGACATCTGAAGTGTAGCATTATCATGGAGTGGTTTGGGTTGGAAGGGACCTTTCAAGGTCATCTAGTCCAGCCCTCCTGCAATGAGCAGGGACATCTTCAACTAGATCAGGTTGCACAGTGCCCAGTCCAACCTGACCTTGAACGTTTCCAGAGATGGGGCTTCTACCAGCTCTCTGGGCAAGAGGGAGGTTTTACAATATTTCACTTCTCTGCCTGACTCTTGGGAGGATTTTTCTCTTTGCATGCACAGGACAAGGGTTTAAATCTTAAAAGAAAATAAAATTTTCATGGTTTAACTTTTAAAAAATGAAATTGTAACAGTTGACGTTCTGTTTCCTGTCTAATAGGTGGAAGTCTTTGATCTGCTTTTTGTCACTAGTGAGAGCAATTCTCGAAAGACCTATGTTGTACATTGCCAAGACTGTGCACGAAAGATAAGCACGAACCTGGAAAATTTTGTGGTGCTAGAACAGTACAAAATGGAGGACTTGATGCAAGTCTATGATCAATTTACATTAGTAAGTCAAATTAATAAATGGGTGCATAGATACATTATCTGTAAAGCAGTTGTAGACTGTCTTGGTACTCCATTGTATGAGTACCGTGGACTTTCTGATTCAAATGGAGGTATGGGTTGTGTGTGATATGTACAGAACAAAATGCTGAAGAGTCAGAATTATGTGAAATAGTGCAGTAACTTACTGCAGAACATAACCACTGAGTTTTCAGGAAAAGTATGATGTTACAATTCATAAAGTTGTGGCTTTAAAAATCCAATAGAGATCACCTGAAGACCATAACTGGATCAGATGGAGATGGGAAGAATCAGGACAGTGAAGCTTGGAGAAACTAGCACCAGGTTCAAGAGCATCTCTAATACATTGGTTGTGGTATGAAGTCAGTATAGCAGCAGAGCATCCTATGCACTCAGACTCCTTCCTTCCCCTTCCCCACCCATCCCCTCCCAAATCAGCCTTGTCCTTCTGCTTAGCAAGCGGATGCTCTCAAACAGTTCTGTCTTTTGGCTTGGGGCCTCTTTTGCATTTCAATTTAAAGCAGAAAGCCTCTTTGCCATTATAGCTTTGTGCTATATATGGCAGCCTCCTGCTTTGAACTGTGTCAGCACAACTGTCCTAACATTTCACCCAAGTTTCATTGTTTCAGGCAAAGATGGCTTGTTTGTAATCACAATGAAAGCAATGCTGGATTTATTTATAAGTCTTGCCTTTCTGTCAAAGGAGACAAACGTTGGACCAAGTGTTACGAGAATTTCATGTTGAATTAAATAGAACAGCCCAGAAACGGCTGTGACTTTTGATTCATTTCCAGGTGCTGCAGAAAATGTATGTTTAGACAATTATTTCATGTAATGCTAACATGATAAGTTGTGACCTTTTGAGCTAAGGCCTCAAAGTTCAGCAGAAGAGGCTGTTGAGATTGTGGGACCATGTCCTCTGAATTTAATTTTCTTCATTGGTCCTGACATGGTTGAACTTCAGCTCATACTCCTAGGAGCCCATTGTTGTTATGGTTTGTGAAATACTGCAATTTCAAAGTGATGATCTGTTCTAGAAAAGCATGTAAATACACACCTGTTCTCAGATACATCATCCAGTTGAGTGGAAATGGGCAAGAACAATTCTGTGTGGAAAAAAGAGGGGAGGGAGTGGTATCCTGTTGTCTGTGTTTGTAACATTATATAGGTAACAGCGATGATACTGTCCCTAGAACAAGGGTTCTCAACCTGTGAGTAGCTCCCTCCCCCATGAAAGCCTGTACCTACAGCCCTTAAGAGCATTAATAATTGTTCTCTTGTGAAAGTGGTGTGCACATTCATTTCTTTTGAAGGGGATACAATCTTGATTGAGAAGAGCCATAGCCTAAAAATGACAACTCTCAGATCTAGGAGAGGAGTTGAGGTTTGTTGGAAGTCACAGGACGAAGATAATCTCAGATGGCAGAGGTGCAGTAGGACTAACAGAGAGGCTCTGTGTTTGGGGTAAAGTATTGGGAGCAAACATGGGGATCAGCTAGTGTGAGTGTTTCATAGGTGGGTGATATGATATGATTTAAAAGTGTCTTTAAAGACTATGAGCTGCTTCTTGAAGGGATTCCACATCAAGACAGGACTGATGAGAAGGAAGTGCCATCAAAAATTCAGTATTTTGATGGCAATACCATAAAGTGCAATACTGGGAAATAGTTAGCTCTCTTCTAGATAGTGTATCTTGAAAGCAGGCAGAAACAAGACACCTAGCTTACTTCGCTCTGAGGCGTTGTCTTCCAGGATTTAAAAAATAAAGCAAAACAACTCACAAACCAACAATGACAGAAGACTTCGTCCCCATATCAGAGAATCTGAGGCCCTTTCCACAGACGTTGTAACTTCAGGGTTATATGTTATTGTTTGAGGTATGGGGTGGGGTGAGGGGGGGTTGTCAGGGAGAGAAGTCTGCAAGGCATTTGGAGAGCCACAAATGGACAGTCCCCTCCCAGTGGTAAACAGGTTGAGAATCCCTGTTTTAGAGTATATAAAGATATATCTATACTGAGCCCACATGGTGCTCTTTGCTGCCACAATGGGACTTGTTTTGGCAGCTCACATCATATTAACACAGACACCCCCACAGCATACTCCAGTCTGCAGTATAGGCAAAATCCTAATGCAGAGTACTTGTAAAATACACGTTGTATTTGAGTTAAGTTGGAAAAAAAAGTCAGGATCCACTTGAAGGAGTCCTGAAGTGTAAAAGTAGTGTGTGTGACTTTAAACTCTCATGGTTACGATTTGTGCAGGTCTTGGTTAAGCAACTGAGTTTTACACCCTTGTAGAAAAGGTAATATAATGTTTTCTTTTTCAGGCTCCTCCATTGCCATCCTCCTCATCTTGACATTTTTTCATGGACATTAAATGAAAACTTTTCTGATATTCAGGAAGTGACCCAGTTCTGCACCACTGATTTTTGTAGCTATCCCGTAAGGCTGCTGGCTGAAAGCTGTGTCTATGCAACCTTCCAAGTGCGGAGTGTCAACCAACTGGACAGGAGAGAGCACTGCCTCCTACTCCAGAACTCAAAACAAATAAAGCTCATCCAGCTGTACTTCAAAAAAATAATTCCATGTTTTGTATATATCTGACAAAACTGGCAAGATTATACAGACTACTGACTTGAAGACCACCTCTTTTGTATTTCTCTGTTTCTGGGCTGATGAGTTGGTTTCATCCATTTTTCCCCCTCAGAATTTCCCTTGGAAAAAGTACTAGCTTAGCTGGTCATTTCTTTGTAAGATAGTTAGAAATTTTAAGTCTTTCTTTGGGCAACTTTTTTTTTTTTTTTTTTTTTAATGTGAAGAGTTAGGTGATATAAATTTTTTACTGCTTTTATGTTTTTCTGTCTTGTTTTGAAACCATGACGGTTACACTTTTGGTTCCTAAATAAAATTTAAACAATTAACAGCCAAGTCACAAAGATAAATGGGTTGCACATAGACTAAGGAATAAACTTCAGATTTGTGATTTTTGTTTCTAATCTTGATGTAAATTTACACTATTTATAAATACATATTTATTGCTTGAAAATATTTGTGAATGGAATGCTGTTATTTTTTCCAGATTACCTGCCATTGAAATTTTAAGGAGTTCTGTAATTTCAAACACTACTCCTATTACATTTTCTATATGTAAATAAAACTGCTTAGCATTGTACAGAAACTTTTATTAAAATTGTTTAATGTTTAAAGTTTTTCTATTGTTTGAGTTTTAAAAAGATTTTATGTACAGTGCCCAGTTTTTGTTCTTTTTTGAATCTGATTATATATATTTTATATATACTCTTGTGCTTGTGTATATATATAATATATATAGAAACGCGAATATAAATATGTGTATAAAGATTTAGAGACTAAATTTTTCTCGTTTTAAGTTTTACATCTATGGTAGATTTGAGGTGTCTACTGTAAAGTATTGCTTACAAAAGTATGATTATTTTTAAAGAAATATATGGTATGTATCCTCAAGACATAAAATGACCTTCAGACTGGTTTATTGTTAAATTGCACTTTTTGCAATAACAGACCAATAAATAGTTGCTGCCAAAATGTAGTAGTAGAAAATAAGTAACTGCTAAACTTTAAAGCTCTTCAAGAAAATACCAGCTTTGACCATAAGTTTTACACTAGTTTTAGAGGAGGAATGAAAAAGGTGAATTGAAGTTTGGGTGGGGATGTTCTCTAGAATTCAACCAAATTGCAACTTCTATATGACAAGATGTTCTATTAACAACTTAAGAAGTTAAGACTGAATCATCTTGGCGTCATTGTTGACCCCAAAAAAGGACGTTGTTTTGTGGTATTCTATTGTATTTTCACATATTTTGTAATACGAATTCACTGGTAAATTTTTGAAGCACTAGGTTTCTTTAGGACAAGTTTATAATATATCATTGTAACAGTTTGCAGTTTTAATGATGGTATTTATTTTAAGTTGCTCCTTTCTCATTAGCTTCTTGAAAATGCATTAAATCTAAATTTCAAAGTTGATAGCTTTCTTATCGATCAGAGTTGACTGATGCAGGAGGTTCTGCATCAAACAGTTTCTCATAATTTCTCATTAGTGGGGTATGTTAGTGATTGCATTGTTAAATTTTTTGTAATCAATGTGAAGTGTTAAAGGCACAGAGCATGCTAATAGTTTCTTTTGAACAAAAAGAATTGCCTCTTACATTTGTAGCTTCAAATGAAGGGTGTTTTAATGAAGAATCAGCACAGCTTGTCTAATGCTGTTAGAACAGTTTAACCATCGTTATATATGACTTTCTTGCTAGTTCTTGCAACAGTTGGACAAAAGGGTATAGAAATTAAGGAAAAGCATAACACATGCTTTGCCAGCAAAATTATCAACTAGCAGTTAGGAAGCCAGTATTTGCAGTTCTGTAAAGATGTGAGTCTCAGCTCTTGATAACAAACTCTACCAATCATAATTTTTTACTTATGTATTTTATGCAGTCATAAATATTGTAATCTTGACAAACCATGCTGCAACTGAAAAGCTACTCCTTTACAGTAGTCTTAAACCCAAATAAAAGCAAGATAACTTACCTCAACTAATGGTAAACAAAAAGTCCTCGTTTCTGAGTGCTGTAAAAGAATATTGCTAACTA
>NW_010326415.1:67622-74857 GCF_000700745.2 Antrostomus carolinensis
TTCCTTTGTACCTTTCCTCCCCTTCGGAAAAGAGAATATGCCGTTGCCAGGGCAGAATATTTGTATTTCACCAGTGAACAAGTAGACCAAACCTGTAGATCATCAGGCAGTATTGCTCACTCTGCTTGAAGGTTTTGTCATGAATTTGAATTGCTGCAGGACATTAATGTTTTGCAGCTTTCATACTTCTAAATTACACTGTGCTCCTAACCGATGGACAGTTTTGATCTTTAAGCTCCTATGATTTAGAATGCTTTTGTTTCATTTTATTAAAAAGCACAAGTTAATATTTCATCATTTGCGGTTATTACGAAGCACCTGTGCTGCTTCAGTTAGGGAGCGCATGATGCAGGTGAAGCATTTGTAATCTCTGGATATTTCCAAGTGTTCGCAGTTGGGCGGGTGGGGGGAGATGAGAGTCCTAAGCTGAACTTGCTTCCCAAGGAACCTCAGTCTTGGGGCCCTTGAGTTCCTCGGCTGAGCTATACTGCAAGGGATTCTGATTTCCCTTTGGCTACAAATTATAGTAGCAGGCAAATTAAAGATCAAAGTGTAAAAGGTTGAAAATGGCCAAAGACATATTGCAAGAATTTGTGAAAGGTACAGACTAATAGAAAAAAAGGTGTTATTAGGGGGTGGATAAAACAAGAGATACAAATGGGTGTTTGGGGGGAGAAAAAAAGTTAAAGAGAAGGATTTGGAAATAAATAGCATCATTTGCTACTGAACTGTGGATCTAAGAACTGTCCTGAAGGAGCTTGAAAACAAAGGGGTCCCATAAATGTGGAGGGGGAATAGTTGTGTGTTTCTGAGATTAACTGAAGTTCTTAATATTCAACAGAGCATTTGATTTTTAAGATTTCCTTCAGATACATAACTTGGAAGCAGTATCTCTTTGCATTTTTGGAGAAGTGAAATCCTACCAGTGGTTACATTTTAGTAGTGATGTTGGTAGCTATGTGAGTAAGGAGTATTGAAAGAAAAGGTCACTGGAAAGTGAGAAGTTGCTTTGTGTAAATGGGTACAGTTTGACTCAGATAAGCGTAGTACAGCAGACTCTTGGAAGAAAGGTGGGCAAAGACTGCGGACTCCGCGGTTGGTGATAATCCTAGCCACAAATACATTTACTGGCTGGGAGATGGAAAATGCAGGGATAAAACTGAGATGATGGGGAAGAGGGTGCTCATCCTTGGTGGTTGCCCTGATCCTGGGAAGTGGCTCAAGTGAAAATTTTATTTGGTGTAGAGGGCTAGCAAGAAGGCTTTTAAGCCTGAGTTTCCCTAGGTCAGAAGTGTTTGAATCCACAACAGAGAGTAGTGGCCCAGTGATTCAGTGACTGAGATGGAGCCAACAGATAAGGCTGGTAGGGAAGCTTCATCTTCCATGGCTGTGTCAGCCAGTGTGGGAACCAGGCAGAGGAAGCTCTCCAGTGGGAAGTCAGTGATACAGCATTGGGAGAGGGCTGATGAGGGTGAGGATTTATCCCTGGGGCAGGTCAAAGCCAACCAGTATCGTCTGCTTCCCTTGTGGTGATGCTGACAGCAGAGAAAGGAGAGATAGAGGTGGTGCCCAGACAAGTTCAAGCTGACGCTCAAGTTCAAGCAAACTGGGTGCAGGGCCCCATGGAGGGAGGCACAGGATGGCAGGGAGAAGGCTGCTGGCAAGGCAGCAATGTGGGCGCGGGGCCCACCAGGCCCCAGGGCAGCCTCATTCCAGGAAAATAATGGCATTCCTTCAAAAAGAGGGAGGGCAGGATGTCCTCGGGGAACATGGTGGATTTCCTTGTCGGTGCCAGGAGCTGCATGCAAAGCTGAAGGAAACAGCAGGTGGAGAAGGGAGAGCAGGCTCCGCGCAGCTCCCGGGGCAGAGCCCGCGGTGTGGGAGGTGATGTGGGCTGGGGTGGGGTGGGGTGCAGCACAGGCACCTGTCTAGGCCAGGAACACGGGGACAACCCCTCAGCCCCGCAGCAACTGTCGCCCTGGGCCTGGAGTAGAGCCCACAGGCTGGGAGACCTTGAGTGAGTGCCACCAGCCTTGCTCTTGAGAGCGGTGCTTGGCCAGGTCCCCGCAGGCTGGGCAAGCAGCAGCGGTGGTGGCCAGGGAGGAGGGAGGGAGAGAAGGAGGGAGGGGTTGGTAAGAAGTGAGCACCCATTACAGCATTCCAAATATGTTGGTGCAGGCTGAGGTGGATGTATCCTTAATTACTTTGGGAAGCCATAAAAATCTACTGGAGGGGTGGAAGAAGGGAAGAGGCACCTCAGAGTGACAACAGCAGGGAGGGCTCAGCTTCCAGCTTCACCACCTGGCAGCCATGTCAGCGTTCTACAGGTCAGCGCCAGGCCTCTGTTGCCATGGGCCTTGTTAAAGCATTAAAATAGAGGTGCTGCTGCCCCTGCCTGGGGAAGGACAGGGTGTCGGGTGTATGCAGTGGTCAGGAGATGCATTTGGAGGGTGGAGGTGAGATGGAAATGGATTTATCATTAGAGTTTGCTGCCCCCCCCCCCCCGTCCTGCCCCTGAGCTCCTGAAGGGTGATGGCTCCTCTCTGGGAGAAGGCAGCATGCTCCCGTTTCTAGCAGGAGGGATGGAGAGCCACTCTCAAATGACACATCTCCCATTTTTTTTCTAATGGGAGTTATTTTCAAGCCTGGTTTAAGTGTGCACTGTTGCCCAGGCTGTAGGGAATGGCATGTGGTTTTGGGACTGAACTTGGTCAAAAGGGAGACCAAGCCAGATCGGGCACAGGAGAGAGCAATTTCAAAGTAGCAAAGCCCAGGTAATGGTTAGTTGATGGACTAATGGTTAAACAGATGGGCTAAAACACTTAACTCATTTGATTCATGGAGCTGGGATATGCTTGAAAGACTCCCACCTGAAGCCAAGGTGTAAAACCCAGCCATTGCCAGAGTCCGTGGGAACACTGAAATGTGGCATGAAAGAGTTGGCTGTCAAGTACATGCAAAAACTTCAAATCATTGAAAGGGGCAGAAGGAACAACACAAGGGAAGACTGAGAGAAGAAGTGATGTAAGATGTGTCCAGTGATGTGGCTGGGCTATCATTTGCATGAGCCTTCCGAGCACAGAGAAAGATGAACAGGAATAAATAATATTTTCAGCCCTTTCCTCCTCTGTACTTCTCAGCACCGAACCGGTGGGAAAGTGAGTAGTCCTTTGAGGAGACTGGATGTTTCCTGTGGTCAGGCATCTTTATCTTTCAGTGCCTTATGAAAAATGCAATATGCATTTCATGTCCTGGCTGCCGCTGGAGTTTTAATCTGTTTGGTTTTAAGATATGGGAAGTTTAGGGTTTTGAGGGTTTTTTTCCACTATGTTGTTACCAGTTGGCAGTCCCATAGGCTGGCTGACTTTTGCAGGAGTAACTCAAAGGCCTGTTCCAAAGCCTGGAGAAGGCTGCGGGGTGGGCAATGGGTGCAGACAAGTTTGGTCACCTCCTGTCTGCAGGCAAGTTTCAGAAGGGTGCAAAATGACCTATTTAAGAGCTAAAGTGGACCTCAGATAGGAGTAAATTTTGGCTAGTGGAGGATAAACCAGGATAAAGCCACCAGGAATAGTCTTACTTGGGCTGTGAAAAAAGCCAAGGAAAATAACTAGCAGGCAGTCACAGCTGCCACAGCTTTTTTTTTGGGCGGGGAGGGGAGCATGCAGAGGGGTTTTTTGAGGGTAGCAGCACTGGGCAGGTTGTCCACCACAATGCAAGAAGAGCATCTGCTGCAGTTTGGTTCCAGTAGTCCAAGGCCACCTCGAAGGGCAAATGTCTTCATAGCTGAAGATACGGAAACGTATTCCAGGGGCTCAGGAGCTGCTGGCAGGTTTGGGGCAGGCTTGTGGCTCTGTATTTACGTGCAGGACTTTGTCCTGCTGATGAGATACCAGTGGTATCTCTACTGTCCTGGATTAAATGCTAATAATTTGGGGATGTATTCACTGCAAACAGGGCAGCTCTGCCAGCTCCTGTGTTGGGCATCAGGAGGAAGGAGGAGAAGAGTGAGCTGGCTCTGCTGGGCACTTGAGAGCAAATTACATGGGCACTGCTTGTATCCCCCACGGTGTAAGAGCCTTTTAGTAGCACAACAGCAGTTTGCCTGAGTCCTGCTTGAGGAGGGCCCAGGGCAGGGATGGCCCACATCCCATGGGGCTACGTCAGCCTGGGGAGGGAGACCAGACAGCAGGAGTTGCAGGATGTATTGGAGGGTGGTTAGGACAGTTGCTCCTTGATACTCGGCCCAGCCTTTTATTTGCTTATGCAACCCTGAAAGTGTTGTTTGTGAGAGCACGTGGCAAGGTAAGTTTTCAGGTGGCAAAGTGATCATGGTTATGCTTGAGGAGGCAGAAGTGCCTGGGCAGATCAGTTTAGGGATGGTGAGACACAGTCATCAGATAGGGGTGCGGGTACCTGATACCCGGCTGGCAGATTTAAAAATACAAGATTGGTTTCAGTGACAGGTTGGCTGAGTACAATGTTAGTGAGAAATGGTGGTGTGGGCTCAGCCCAGCGGTGCCCCGTGGGGGTGCCATCCCAAGCGCTCATCAACGTGGGATGATGCTGACAAGCTTTGCAGCAAAATACTGCACTTTGGCCAAGAACCAGCCTACAGCAGATTGTGGGCTGGTGGACATCGTAGGAGAAAAAGCCCTTGGCTCCACATTGGTTAGGTTTCCTTCATCGCTATCCATCACAGCACTCAAACACAGCAACAGGTTTTGGTATTCCTAAACATGGATGAGGGAAATTGCTGTTCCTTTGTGTGCACTGAACCATGTTTGTAACCATGTGGTTGTTCAGCAAAGTTGCAGCCTGATATTTAAATCCTCCTTCAGCATCTTCTAACTTTTACCTGCGTGCCCCAGTCAGGAGTTCTCTGAGATAGATACAGAAGAAAAGATTTCCCCTGAAAAAGAAAAATTAAAAGAAAAAAAAAATCAGTTTTTATGAGAAGTGTCTTAGAGGAGCAAGTATGCAATCTTTTAAAGGTAGGAAACCAAGAAGAAAAGGGCAGGCAAAAAATTATTTGAATGAGTGCTCAGTGATCCTCCCTCAGTTCTGGTTAATAGAGAAACAATATGTGGTCAGTAGTTGATGATACCTTTGAAAAGTCACTTCTTCAGCAGCTATGAGGTGAAAAGCAAAGGTGGGTTGAGGTGTCCAGCACCGAACAAAATAACAATTGGCAATTATCATAAGTGCAAATTCTGTTCCTCATTTTCCAAATCGGTGCAAAATGCTGTTTACAGAGCTTGATGGAGCCTTTAGCAGTTATTGCCGTCTTATGAAGAATACTGTGGATAATGCTGTCCGTGGCTTACGTACCCAGGTACAAGATGAGAGAACATAGACAGCATAAGAATGAAGTGCTGCTGTGTTTGAATAGGTATTTGATTGCCCAACGTGAGCCAGGAACTGCCTATTTCAGCGCTGTCTGGTGTTTCTCCAGGCCACCAGTCCCTCTGGCCCCTGCTGGGTAAGAGCTCAAGGGCTGGCTAGCACAACCCACGGCTTCCTTCCCTCTGAGATGTTTTGGGTGTGATGCTGGACAACACTAAGCTATGCATTATCATGGAGACTGGGCTAGAAAAATCAATTTGGCCTTAAGCATGGAAATGTTCCCAGCCCCTCAGCTCAGGCAAACACTGGTTCCCTCCCCACCACCCACCTCCTCTTTCTCAGCAGTTCACCCTGGGGGTGCTGGGGGAAGGGGGGCAGCCGCAGCAGAGGTGCTGGCTGCTGAAGGAAGGTGCCAGGGCAGATCAGCACCTTCTCCCCTCACTGCCAGCTGGGTCAGTGGGTGCTGCCAGGCCAATGGGGAACATGGAGACCCGTGAAAGAAAACATCAAGCTCCACTGAGAAAGGGTGTTGAGAAGGGATAAGGAGGTTTGTGCTGGCAGATTTTGGCACCTGGAGGGAGGATAGAGGAGTGGAACATCTTGCTTCACCATTTCCTTTCCTCCCTGCCAGTGATTACCCACGTTTAGCATTTCTGCCTTCAGAGCAAACCCCCAGGGAGCTCACGCGCTGCAGGGGTGGTGGATACAGGGCAGCGGTGGATATACAAGTTAAGCAAGTGGGGTTGCAGCTGGGGGGAAGGGAAGTGCATTTCTTTCATTTTCCAGAAGCTGGGTTGTGCGTCTGCTTTCAAAAACTTGAAAACATAGAAAAAAATATCTTGCATATCGAGAGAGAGAGCTGCTGACTGCTTTGTGTCTTTTTTTGCACCTCCTTCCTTCTCCAGTTACTTTGGCAAGCTATTGATCTGCCATAGAAGAAACCCTCTTTCTCTCTATTCTGGCAAATCTCTTCCTTTCTTGAATGTCTTTTATGCTTTATGTGCTCATTTTGGTGCTTTTTAGTGGTTGTGCTCATCTCTCCTCAAAATACATGTCACCTTCTCTGAACATTTATCTCCGTGCTGTCACTGCCAAGCATCCTTAGCATAGCTTTTCTGTGCATTGGCACACTCCTTGTGTCTCAGCCATGCTCATCACCTTCTCTCAGCGTATTTAATGCTCAAAAGGGAGCAAGAATGTGGGTTTGAGGAGCAGGTTGGCACGAGGAGAAACTTCCAGGCCAGAGGATATGATAAAGCAGTTAGCTCAATACGGTACGTAGATCTGTGCCTGTCACTGACAATGGCAAATCCACCGGGATACAGGAAAAAGAGATCTTTTTAAAATAAGCATTTATTTGTCATATTGCAAGGTGACTCATCTGCTTGGGTTGTCTGAGAAAGCATTTAATGTCTTAAAGTTTTAAAAACTTTGAAGGCTTAATGTCCCTCCAATGCTCTTCCACCATGGTCCCCATTACTGAAATGCTGTTTTAAATGTTGGTTTAACTTGAATTACTCTGTGATTCTTTATTTGGTTTTCTTACATTTGCCTCTTGCCATGCTGAAATGCTCTGACCAGTCATCACTTCCCTGCCATGAGTCACATCTTTCCCTCCACTGCTTCCCTCCTTTACCCCCCAAGTTATCAACCTGAAAATCTATACGCTTCATCCTCACTTCTTCAGCTGCAGCTGTATGGTCTTTCCACACACACGTGCACAGTCATGTTTCCCCCTCTCTGCTGCAGCCTGCACATCTCCCCCCATGGGAGGCTGCTGCCAAACCATGCCAGACTGGGCTTCCTGCCCCCCTGCACCACGCTCCCCTGCCTGGGACATCCCCTCCACATCAGAGAGCATCTCTGTCCTGGTTTGTAGCTGGGACAGAGCT
>NW_010326416.1:0-26154 GCF_000700745.2 Antrostomus carolinensis
CTGACAATTAAATCAGTATTTTATGTTCCATTTGGCAAGAGTTAGAAAATTTTAGTAAAGCCTAGCAATTCCTGAGGAAGTACAGAAAAGTAGAAAGTACGAGAACAAAGAGCATTGGATGTTTGAAAATCACAATATTATAAATCTTTGGAAATACACTTTTTGTTGCTCCAGTACTAATCTAAGTATCTGGAAAGGTGTCAGAGAGGATAATAAATTTTATCTCAAAGGCATGAGCTGGACCTGGGCATTCTGTGTGTAGCACAGGTCAGAGTCATCTCCCATCTGAAGATAATCTTCTTCCCAGCTGAGCATTTGAAGCTACTTTCTTAAAAAAAAAAAAAATCTTTCTTTCCTCTAGTTATTTTGTCACTTATCTATAACATTAGCACTTGATGTAATAAAAACTACTGTCAGCTTTCCCACTGCATTTCCAAATTCTTTGAAGTTCACACTATTTACTCAGTTGGAAGCCTTTAAGACATGTATAATTTCCTTTTTCTTCTCTTACAATCATTGCTGATAGAAACTATAGCTGGCATTCATGTGAAAATACTTAAAATTCTAATGTGCAATACAAGTGAAAATAAATACATTTTACTGAAGTCTACCTTCTTACCAGAAATCAGATCATTTTGGGGGGGTTGAACTGCATCATCTAGTATCCATTTATATGAAAAATAATTGTGACCCTTGATTTGAGAAGACAACTTCGGACAGAATTGAGTTGTACTTTTCATTTTTGTCCTTCACTTTTCACACTGGAATAAACTGAACCAAAATTTAGTCTTTTTAAATACTGTATTTCATGAGAATGCTTTCTTCCCTTTTCTACAAGAAAAGTAGTTAACTTTTTTATCATATTATGGGTTTCCTTGGTGATAGGTTATTGAAAGAATAAGAAATAATAGTAATGGTGTCTGAGGTATTTTTTCTGGAAAATCTATAGTTCTCAGAGTAATTTGATATTAAAAAAAATATGATGTTGACTGGATATATGAGTATAAATGGGGAACTACTGCATGTAAGAGAATATACAGTCTATCTTTGGAATATAGTAAACCAGGAAGGAACTTATAAATACAATGAGCATATAATTTGCCTTGAATTATCAGTTTTGTTAAAAGGAACTTTAAATTTATGCAAAACCAGATGCAATTTTGTAAACTGTAAAAAAAATAAAAAGTACTTTGAACATTCTCATAATAAAGAGACTGTCTAGCAGAAGCTCTATTCCATATATGATAGATTTGGCATTTGAATTTTTTTTTTTTATTCAGTATAGCAGTTAGAGATATTTTTAATATTCCTAGTATGGTATTATATCGGAATGTCAATTTCTGAGTTGTTTGGTTTTTTGGGGTAAAAATGTAAAGTAAGTAAAAATGCTTTCTACCAAAAAAGATCAACAAAAGATCAAGTTCTGTTGGGGATATTGCATAGAACACCTCATCTACAGACATTCCTTTGTCCTGGTTACTGGAGAATGAGTAAGGCATTAAAATAATAAACTTGTTTAGATCTACCAAAGTCCATACTGCAATGTTTTAGTCAAAGGCATCATAAAATGTCTGCTTAATAAAAGAGGTACTACAGAATGATGATGTTAATATTTAATAAGCAACAAGAAAACACCTAATTATTGAAAACATGCACAGCACAGCTGTGACACAACCTAAATGAAACTGTAAATATGGACTATTCCTAAAAATATTCATAGTAATATGAAGAATAATTATGTACGTTTTTTTGTGGGTTTTTTTTGTTTTTTTTTTGTTTTTCAAAAAATGAAGCAAAGGCAGCCGTTTTGTTTCAGTTCATTTCAACTGAAAAATAATTTCCAGTGTTCAGCCAGCTCACATGGATATTATTTGACTTTGTATTTGCTAAATTTCCCAAATTACCTTCTTATCTGGACCAGAATCACAACGTGCACATCATGAGCTAGTCTGGATTATTCACTACATTTTATGCAAATTGTTTATTCTCATCTAAATTAAGCTATCTAAAGGTTAGACTTCTAAGCAGTTTAGTGACTGCTTCCATAAACAATGAAGAGAGAAGTACTTTCAGAAATTCATTCATCTCATCCTAAGAGAATTATAAAGTGTTATAATGGAGGAATTTTCAGAGATTTTATTTTCTGTTATACTTACTGATAGAGTGGTCATTGTTCTTTTTGACACTGTTTGGTCTACAGTGAGCTGTATATCTAAATATAGTAATTTTTCTTTTCATCATGGGCATGTTAAAAGGGATGCTCTACTATTGTGAGATTATAATTTAAGTGGTTGTAATTGTGTTATCAGTCACTGAGAAAAAGTGATCTGGTTAAACATGCTAAACATATTCCTTACCTACTAGAATTTAAGTGCAATGTTTTTTTTTTCCCTTCATTTTCTAATTTCTTGCTGTGAAAGCATCAGCCAAAAGAAAACTTTACTGAGCCCTTGTCAACAGCCTATGCATAACACATTCCTTGAAAATTTGAATTATCTGTCTTTAAGATAAAGGTAGCTTGTCTAGAAGATTGCCTGAATTTTAAAGCTGAGTAGCATGCATATGTAATGATTGAACAAGGTCAGATTCTTTTTCTTTTTCCTTTCTGCCCCCCCCTCCCCCCTTTTTAAGGGGTTTTCACATGTAAATGTCTTTTTTTTTTCTTTTTGTTGGTTTTCTTCCCCCCCTTCTTTTTTTTCCACATATGTCATAAAATCATTTTTTAAAAAATAAAGGGGTGTGTTGGTTGGTTGGTTGGTTTGCTTGTTTGTTTTCTCAGCTGGCACACTTTCTTCAAACTGCTGTGATTGCAAAAAGACACCTTGCTATTTAATATTCAAGCAAAATAATTAAATTCATAGGGTGTAGGTCTATTTGTAAAGATAGACTTCTCTGACTTATCTTTGCTCTGTTACAGAAATTACATTTAGTTCTGTAACTAGGATTACTTACCTAAAGGACTGCTGAGTATAAGGTATTTAATGATACACTTCCAAAATGACGGGCATATTCAGAACTAATGGTGATGGAAATAAAATTGTAAAAACAAAATACACGTACATCTTTGTATTTAGATTTTAAATTCTACTTACATGTTCCAATAAGGGATTTAAATAACATGAAAGTGTAGCAAAGCATTTAGTTCTGCAAATTAGATAAATGTTGTGGAAAGTGCATCTCCTACCACCCTGTGGCAGTTTAAAATCACTGCATATTAGCATACATCATTAAAACTTATTCAGCTTAATTCATATTTCTTTAATGAATTTACTCACCAAACAACACAAAAAGAATCCAAACCAAAGGATCCCTGCCCAGTTCAAATGTACATATGCAAGTAATAAATTGTATTAAAAGTATATGCTGCATATATTGCCTTTTTAGCAAACAGTGCCATTTTTAGGAAAATTAAAATATATGGTTAAATAGGCTTGTCAATAGAAATTTCTAGCAACAACTATTTTGTTATAAAAGTCATAATTTCTGTCCTCTCACTATCTAATAATAATTAGTTTAGAATAACTGTCTGGTAATTACACAACACTGACAATCTGAAGCAAAGTCCATTATGAATCAACATCTACTATTTTAATTCTCGTGTATAACAGTATCATTTTCTTTATTTGCATACATCTTGGTTTTACAAAATAAATACTCAGTGTTAAGATATAGGGAAAAATCATGTTTATTTTTCCCCTATAAGATGGCACACATAAAACTGATTACTATTCATATAGTAAAATTAGCTTAATAATTATTCCTATTTTCAACAAATATGTTAAACTGTTATGTAGTTTCATTAAATTTCTGGGATTTATTTCACAGAGACTATTAATAACACAGTTGTTTAATCTCAACATAAAATTAGGCAATTTACACTTCCCTTTTCATCAGGAAGCACTGGTCATTTCAGGAATTTCAGTACTCTGCTAATAATTCCTGCAGTTATGGAGATGTACCTTCTTTTTCTTCATAAATAACCTTCACTGTAATAAAGTGCTAATAAATCAATCAAAAACTGTTCTGAACATCATAGTCCTTTTCTAGAAATGTTGACTGCGCATAAGGCCAGTTCTGGAAAGAAATTAAATCAGCAGTGTGAACCTGAAGATATATTACCTGTTTTTTATCACACTGGAAGCTTTGAACCAAAATCTTGTTGTCAGTTTTTCTTGAGTTATAGGCTAGCTCAACATTTTTAGCAAATTCTGAATACTTTCAAAAGGTTAAGTCATCCATGATATACACCACTATGCTTATAAGCTTAAGGAATAAGTGAGATGAAGTGTGAATTTGATATGATTACAAGTCTATGCTTACAAAAAGATAAAGATATTATTAGCTAAGCCATATAGAAAACGTGAACTGATCCTATTCAAATGAAGAAGCTCCAATGATATTATCAGTGATATTTTAGTTGAACAGACCTCAGAGAGAAAAATTGATAATGATCTTATTTATTTTATAGTTACAAGAATAATATAGATTGTTATTTTTTCATGCATACAGTAGTACGTCTACTTTCATTACAGACAGAATAAAGATCTCCTGAACACGTAGATGATGGATTTATTTTCTTCTCGAGTAAATTTGTAGCCTTTCCATCTCTGCCCAGTGTTTTTTATATATGGAGTTTTATTTTGTTTTATTTCAATATTTCTGCATATTAAGTAAAATAAGTTTAGTGATTCATATTCATGTAGAGAGATTTCACTAATGGCTAGGCTAGCACAAGCTGGTGGTTTGTATGTGTGTCTGCATTTGTACTGCATATGGTGTGAAACTACCCATGTGTTAAACTGCAGAACAATGTGACAAATTACATTTACCATGCACCTGTGGCTACCTCACCTGCTTTGTAACCACTGAACCCTGTCCATCAGGATTTATTCTAACATTCCTATTCTCTAAGCAGCTTCACATAGCATATAAAATACTTAAAAAACTCTGACAGAGAATTGCTACCAGGTAGTAATTCCCCCCTGATTTATGAAATGGCAAGGAATTGTACCTAATAGCTAATCTGACATATAATAGGATGTCTATCAGAGAAGGATGAATTTCAGCTTTTCGGTTCCTCAGCGAGTTGTAGGAGTATAGACTGGAATTAATGTTGCAACATGGATATCTTGACATCATTTGTGTTTCTATCATTTCTTTTAAGGCATGGTTATATCCTTATCTTGCTCTGTTTTATGGGTCTTTCTTTGCATTGTATTAAGTAATAAAACATTCTCTGCAATTTTGATTTCTGGATAAAGTCTTCCTGTCCTGAGCATCTATTGCCTTATTATCTTCACAGACATATACATTCCTTTCAGTCTCAGTGACAACGAAGTAAAAACTACAAGAAGAAAGGGAATTTGTTCCTGGGGTTTGGAAGGAGGAAGAGGATCATTTTTCAGTTTTTTACTTCATGTCCACAGAAGACATGAGGCATGTGGAAACAGAAATGACTTTTTTGTTTTGGTTTGGTTTGTTTTTTTCCACCATTAGTAGGGAAAAGAACAGTTTCTTAGGACAGTGATCATTCCATTTGATTCACAACCATTGTTCAGAGAGGTAGAAAGGAGGATTTATTTATTTATTTATTGATTCTTGATTTTGATAGGTATGAGAAACGCCAGGTGTTTTTTAAGGTGGCAGCTCACCTGTCCAAACAAACAACTCTACCCTACTGAACTACGGACTGTCATATAAAATCTCCTTCTTCATTATATACCTGATAGTCCCATGAAACAGATACTTATTTGCAGATGCTATAAATGTGACGCGTCTCTTTCTTACCTGCTTAAATATCTGTCACTGACGAAATATATCTGAAGTTCTTCCCACAGCCTTGTTCCCTTTGTAAGTTAGTGTAGGTTCACACAGTGCTGAAGAAGATATTCTTCAGCTGCCATTAACTCCATAGGTGTTTGTACTGGTTTTGACTGGGACAGAGTTAATTTTATTCATAGTAGCTTGGGTTTGGAAGCAAAACAACACTGATAATAGAGATGTTTTAGCTATTGCTGAGTAGTGCTTACAAAGAGTCAAGGCCTTTTCTGTTTCTAAAACTGCCCCAGCAGTGAGTAGGCTGGGGCTGGGCAGAAGGTTCACAGCTGAGACAGCTAACCCCAACTGACCAAAAGGGTATCCCATACCACAAGACATTGTGCCCAGCAATAAAAGCTGGGGGAAGAAGGATGAAGAGGGGTATATTTAGAGTTATGGCATTTGTATTCCCAAGTAACCATTACCTGTGATGGATCCCTGCTTTCCTGGATGTGTCTTAACACGCGCCTGCCAATGGGAAGTAGTGAATTAATTTTTATTTTGCTTTGCTTGCGCACACAGCTTTTGCTTTACTTATTAAACTGCACTCATCTCAGCCTACATTTTCTCACTTTTACCCTTCTGATTCTCTCCCCCATTCCACCTGGAGGAGTGTGTGAGCAGCTGTGTGAGGCTGAGGTGCTGACCAAGGTGAAACCACACCACAGAAGTTCTGGGGGTATTTTTTTCATATTTAACAGGTACAGAGCTGAACTCTTCATTGCAGGACACAAATAGCTATATCTATCAGAAGTCCATAAAATCAATATTATTGCAGTTGAATGATTACCTACTATTTCTGAGATGATTTAAAAATAAATTATGATGGAAAATTATAAAATTACTTATGTAGCTATTTGTTCTCAATTTCTGTGGTGCTTTGTACCAGAGCTGACCTAAAAAGCCAAATATGGTTATGTTAAAAATTTAGTAATTTCAATAATGTTTTAACTTAGTTTTCAAATGAATGTTTTGAGTGAAAAAGTCAACTCAAAGATAATCTGGAACCTCCTTTCAAATGAGAAGTTCAAAAAAGGATACAGGAAGAATTTCAAAACTAAGAGATTAAAAAATTTTCTCAGTTCCCACCTATGATAATTTACTTCAGTTCAGAGTGAAAATTGGGCCCATCTTTCCACACCAGAGGATGTCTTAGGTTTCATGTGAAGGGGACAGGCACACAGATGAGGCAGAAGTTGTCTGTGCTCCAAATTAATACATAATCATGTTTCAAAGGCACATTGTCATGTGTTCCACAGAGGTCTAGACATAGTCAGACATGTCTTCTGTTACTTGCCTATTATTCCTTAATCATATTACAGGTTTCCATCCCCATACTAATAACTTCTATTTCTCTTCTGTCCGCAGAAGGTAGGACTGGGAAAAAAAACCAAAAAAACCAACAACAACAAAAAACCCAAAACAAATAAACAAAACCCCCCATATTTGAGCTAAATTTGTGTATAGCAGTATTATAGCAATCTGTTTCTTAGGTTGTAAAAGTAGAAAATATATTGTAACTTCTCAAAATTTTAGAAATAATAACAGGGAAATAAGTGCTCATCGATCCTAAAATCTTACCTTTTTCCAGCTCAGAAAAATGCTTGTTTACAATATGTTCTTAATTTGTTTGTTACTACTCTGCATAGCTGTTTTGGTTTTTGTGTTTTGTTTTGTTTTGTTTTGTTTTTTTTAATATTTTAATTCCTTTTGAAGGTATTCAAAGGAGAATAGGGAATTTTAGTTGACAACATATGTTTACTTAGCTTGTAAATAAACTTTGCTTCTGGCTTAATGTGTGGCACTACAGAGTATTTCATCGAGATGTCAGGTGGTTAGAACCACAGTTTTGAACCTGGAAGGATGGAAAGATATATTTCCATGCAAAAACTGAAGGCAATTACCATAACATTTATCTTACTAGAAGATGAGTTTGTTGTCTTGATTTTAATCAATTTATTTGTTGTAACTGTTAAATATTGACTGATTCATATATGTATGTTCGAATTACTGGTTAAATAAAAAAAAATATTTTGTCAAATTATACATTACAAAGTATTAATGATCAATGCTTAAAAGTCACAGGCAAAAGTCAGTTTCAAAGACAGTTTTTCTTCAATGTTCATAGTATCTCAGTCTTTCTTTGGATTTTCTAATTATATACTAATTATCTTAATTAATGAAAGAACTAAGGTTTATGTAAAATAAGTTAAATGTATATTCAAACTGAATGTAAAAGAAAATTATTATGGAAGCAGTAGTTCAGCAACAAAAATTGGGAAGATTTGGATAGGACTTTAAGAAGCTAGTTTCCTTTACATAACCAAAATGAATTAAAGAATCTGGAGCATAAATGAGAGTCAGTTTCTTAATGTCTACTTTTTCAATCAGTAAGCAGGATGAGTCTTGTAATTAAAAGGTATTAAGAAGCTGAAAACTGCAGTGTCTAATAAACCCTATAACAATTCTATTCTCATTGGAACTAACAGTCTTTTTAATCCAAAAGTGACTACAGTATATTCCATTATCTGGGCAAGGAAAGGGAGAAGGGAAGAGATATTTACTGTTTATTAGGAAACTTAAAAGTTTCTCTGATAATTTAGGATTGTTAAAACTCTTACAGGCCTTAGGAAGTGTAATTTATATTCATCAAATACATCCTTCTATTGGTCTAGACAGACAATGACAATTTCTATCTGGAAGAAATTCTAGATTTCTTTTTTTCTAATGAAATATTTTGCCATGTTTACCACAAAAAAAGATAGTGTTTAAGAAAGGAAAATGGTAAATTAAACTTTGAATCTGGTGTCTGAGTAATTTATACTTCCTGAATAAATTGAATAATTAGCTCAATTCAAGCTATAAATGAGGATTAATACTTAGAAAGCTATAAATGCAAATATCAAAGGCATATACACTCTGTATTTCATAGGTCTCTATTGCATATTAAATCTCTGAAAAATGCTTGAGAGACAATTGTTTTTTCAAGAAAACAAGACTGTGTTTATTCATAGAAGTTTGGAAAATTTGTTGGGAAATAGCTTTGTTAGCTAGGCTGGTTCCCTGGAAAAGGGAATTTACTGATTAACTGTATATGATGAATCACAGAACGGTAGGGAAGAGACCTGTGGAGTTCATTTAGTCCAACCCCCCTGCCAAATCAGATTTACCCAGAACAGGTTGCACAGGATCACGTCCAGGCAGGTTTTGAATATCTCCAGGGAAGGAAACTCGACAACCTCTCTGGGAAGCCTGTTCCAGTAGACATGAAAGACCAAGCCTCATCAACTTCTGTCTGGGGACAAAGTTTAAATCTAGATCTCTAATTGCCTTTATGAGTAGTCTCACTGCCAATTTTTTTAATGCAAAATCTGGTCTCCTCTAATTCTTCCATTCTAGAAATATCAAAGCTTATATAGTCTCAGAGGAAAAGAACAGATTTTATCTCCTAAATGGACCCTTGAGCCTAAGCTGTAGAGTAGCAACAAGTCAGATATGCTGTCATAGCCAGGGTTTCCTTTTGCTAGCTTTAAGCAGCTGCTTATCTTACAAGTTTTCTGTTTTCTTCTATAAAAGTGTTTATCTCTCTCCATTGACTCTACGAGGAGTGTAAACACTTAACATAGTCTGTTTGGATCATTCTACTGATGCTCAGGCTTTTAGTTGAAAACCTAAAATAAGCAATCCAGATTGTACTGCAGAGTTTATAAATTGTGTGAGCTGCTATAAAGTTTACTGAAGACAAATATAATCTCTTGTTTGGAATTTGGTTTCATAAGAGATTTTTGGAATTAATAATGTTGGGTGATTTGAAAGCTCAGATAACATTCCACTACTATAACAAAATTAACTGGTTGTATCTAATTGCTGTAGACTAAAAAAATCATCATTGGCAAGGCAATATTGTAAGGAAACAGGCATAGTCACACCATGACCTCTCATATGTATTTTGCTCTTATGAGTCATACATTTCTTTACCTTATTATTCCCTTGCACTTCTGTAGCCTATGTTTTGAAGGATTTTCTATTCCATTTTCTTTTAATCTCCCACTTGTGTGCTATGTAAACCACTATCCTTGCTACTGGCAAGAACACTTTTATACAATACAGCTGCTGCTTCTGTTATTGCTACAATTTGCTCTTAAACCAAAGACGCATTTTGAGCTTGCATCAGGATAATTCCCTTTGTTTACTTCAGTGCTGCATTGTTTCTTCTGTTTGCCAGCTTGTCTTTTGATCATTATTGCATAATCACCATTTGTGGCAGTTCAGTAGATGTACTTGTCACTTACTTCTCCCATTTTGTTTCTGTCATGCTATCCATATTTGTTTTTCACAGTACTTGCATTTACTTCTCAAGTTACAGTTGTCAATGTCTCTTAGGCTTGCTGTTCATCAACTCTGTGGTATTCGTTTTATTTATATGATTTTTAAAATCTGTTACAGCATCTAAAGGGTATACTAATTTTAGAGAGGGTCTGACAAGGAAAAGAGAGGAGAGGAGAGGAGAGGAGAGGAGAGGAGAGGAGAGGAGAGGTTTTGGGGGTTTTGGGGGGGTTTTGGGGGTTTGTTTGTTTTTAATAGGACAGTAAGCTGAGGTCTGATTCAAACACCAAGTATGGAAAAGAATCTAAGTTATGTGAACCCAGTCTATGTTTTTTTCCTGCGGTTTTTGGGGGGTTTTTTGTTTTGCTATGTCTCATATCTAGACACTTTTTCTTACCATTCTGGCTCCTCAGTGATCTTTGCCTTTTTTAACTTATAATTGTAAAGGCTTTTTATGTCTGGTGGGCTTGAAGAACTCTCCAGATTTTTTTAAAAAAATAGTCAAAGTAATGCTGAAAACACCTTAAACTGAGAATTTATTAACTATATGATATTTGACTATTTGTTAAAAGTAGGTAGAGTGTGCTGAAGGAGGCAGAACTGTAAGAAATATATAGACATAAAAAGATTGAAAGTATAAATTATTGATAAAAAAGAGAAAAAAAGATAAAACAACAACAAAATAAAGACAGACCACAAGCAATTGGAAACTAGCAAATCTTTACAGTATGTGTGTCATTCCAGAAATGCATTTCATTCAACTCAAAAGTCATAAACTGTACAGGGATAGTAGACACCTTTCAGGACGTGAAAAGGATAATCAGGTTCACATAGCCGGGACTCTTTGTCTCTGTGGCCTGTAGGAAGAATTATAAAGGTCAACACTTAAAAGCCTGCTCCAGCTAATAGTCAGTGTCTTTTTCCTGAGGTCCTTAAAAATAAAAGAGTATTTGATATATTCACCTACTTGAGCCCCACATTGTGTAACCCAAGGATACTTGTGAAAAGAAAATACATGGACTTGTGGCTCAGAAAAAGATTAAACTTATTTTCCAGGGATTCACTCTAATCATCCCCTAGCTACACAATCTAAGTGCATGCAAAAATATACAAGACAAATATATTTTTCATTTGGCCATAAATGGACTAAAAGGAATAATAAGTAAATTCAGTTCTGGAGCAATAACAAAAAATGATCAGCAATGAAAATTTGCAAAAGGTCAAAAAGGTGGTTTCAAGGAATCTCTGAAGGTCATCTGTTCCTGCCACACCAAGTATAACTACTTCCTGAAATAGATAATGTTATCTGTGGTTTTTGATTAGCAAGATCTTGAATTCCTTCAATGAAGGGCATCCCATCACTTTCTTTCATACCTTACTCTTTTTGCTGCAGTATTCTGCTATTGATTTATTTTTCCTAATGTCCAGCCTGACTACCTCAAGACACAATTGTTCTTTCCCCTTTATTATATGTCCTGCTACTAAGAAGTTTGGTTCCATTGCCTGTGTAATATTAGTCAAAGAGTTATAGGCAGCTTTTAATTTGTTACTATCCTTGTCAGACTAAAGATGTCAAATACCTCAGCGTCTACTTGTACTTCATGTGCTCTAGGACCTAGTCATCTCAACAGACCTCTGCTGGACCCACTCCAATGTTATGATGACATCTATGGGCTTTAAAAGGTCTCAATAAAGGTCTCAGGCGTTCCTGACAAAGGGAAAAATCCAGCTGTCACTGTTATCTTCAAGGAGGGCAAGTACGGAACTTAGGTCAGTCAGCTAAATCTCAGTTCCTGGGAAGATTATAGAATCATACAGGTTGGAAAAGACCTTTAAGATTATCAAGTCCAACCGTAAACTTAACACTGCCAAGTCCACCACCAAACCATGTCCCTAAGTACCATGTCTACACATCATTTTAATACCTCCAAGGATGGTAACTCAACTACTTCCCAAGGCAGCCTGTTCCACTGTTTGGCAACTATTTTGGTGAAGAAAGTTTTCATCATATCTGATCTAAACCTCCCCTGGCATAACTTGAGGCCATTTCCCTTTGTCCTGTCGCTTGTTACCTGGGAGGTGAGACCAACACCCACCTCTCTGCACCCTTCTTTCAGGTAGTTGTAGACAGCAATAAGATCTCCCCTGAGCCTCCTTTTCTCCAGGCTAAACAACCCCAGTTCCCTCAGTTGTTCCTTATAAGACTTGTGCTCCAGACCCTTCACCAGCTTTGTTGCCCTTCTTTGAATGTTCTCCAACACCTCCATGTCCTTGTTGTAGTGAGGGGCACAAAACTGAACACAGGTTCAGTATTCAACGTGTAATCTCACCAGTGCAATCTTCTTGGAAATCATTCAAAGAAAAACCCCTCGGAAGAAGATCATAAATACAAGGAATCACAGAACTGTAAGGGTTGAAAGGGACCTCTGGAGATCATCTAGTCAGGTTCACCTAGAGCAAGTTGCACAGGATTGCACCCAGGCTCCAGAGAAGGAGACTCCACAACCTTTCTGGACAGCCTGTTCCAGCGCTCTGTTACCCTCAAAGTAAAGAAGTTTTTCCTCATGTTTAATTGGAGCACCCTGCCCCCTGTGCTCCAGCTTGTGCCTGTTACACCTTGTCCTATCGCTGGCCACTACTGAAAAGTGTCTGGCCCCATCCTCTTGACATCTGCCCTTTCAATATTTGTAAACATTGATAAGATCCCCTTTCAGTCTTCTCTTGACTAAACAGACCCAGCTCTCTCAGTCTTTCCTCATAAGCAAGACGTTCAAACCCCTTAATCATCTTTGTAGCCCTCAGCTGGACTCCTTCCAGTAGTTCCTGGTCTTTCTTGGACTGGGGAGCCCAGAATTGGTCACAGTACTGCAGATATGGCCTCACTAGGGCACAGTAGAGATCACAGTCTTCTTATTGTACCCCAGGATGCCATTGGCCTTCTTGGCCACAAGGGCACATTGTTGGCTCATGGTCAACTGATCATCTACAGGTACTCCCAGGTCCTTCTCTGCAGGGCTGCTTTCCAGCAGTTCAACGCCCAAACTGTACTGGTCCCTGGGGTTATTCCTCCCCAGGTGCAGGACCCTACACTTGCCCTTATTGAACTTCATCAGGTTCCTTCTCCACCCAACCCTCCAGCCTATCCAGATCTCGCTGAATGGCAGCACAGCCCTCTGGTGTATCAGCCATTGCTCACAGTTTAGAGTCAACAACAAACTTACTGAGGGTACACTCTGTCCCTTCATTGAGGTCACATGAATATATTGAACAAGACTGGACCCAGTACTGACCCCTGGGGGACACCACTAGCTGCAGGCTTCCAATTAGACTCCGCAATGCTGATCACAACCCTCTGAGCTCTGTTATTCAACCAGTTCTCAGTTCACCTCACTGTCCAATATCTAACCCACACTTCCTAAGCTTACCTATAAGGATACTACGAGAGACAGTGTCAAAAGCCTTGCTGAAGTCAAAGTAGACAACATCCACTGCTCTCCTCTCATCCACTCAGCCAGTCATGTCATCACAGAAGACTATCAGATTGGTCAAGCATGATTTCTCTTTAGTGAATCCATGTTGACCATTCCCAATAACCTTCTTTTCCTCTACACACTTAAAGATGTTTGGGATTTATCAAGTTCAAATTACACCGGAACAACCTAGTTGCCCTCTATCACGAGATATCTGCCTGCAGGGATAGCAGTGGACGTCATATTAATGACATTAACAGGCTTACATAGTATTCTTGTAGACAAATTAGTGACATATGGTCTAGATAGTGAAATGCACAGCAGTTCATGGACTGCTGGGTTCAAAAGATTAGGATAAAGTGCATCCACATAAAATTCTCAGATTATATGAAATTGTGTAAGTGGTTGATACACTGGAGAGTACATCTGCTATTAGAGAGACCTCAATAAGATGCAGTAATCAGTTTGCAGAAATGTCACAAAATTCAGCAAAGAAAAATGTGAAGTTCTTCATCTGGGAAGGTATAACTTAATGCACCAGTACAGGCTGGGAGTCAACTGGCAAGAAAGCAGCTGTTCATAAAAGTGCTTTGTATCTTGATGGATGACAGGTTGGCTGTGTATCTTTGCAGCAAAGAAGGCCAACTGTATCCTGGGCAGTACTAGCAAGATGGACAACAGGCATAAGGGAGAGATGTTTCCTGTCCATTTGGCACATGTGTGACTACATCTAGAATGTTGTGTCCAGTTTGGGGCACTCCAGTACAAAGTGGAATGTGTCTAATAGATTACTGGAGCTCAGAGGGCTGAAGCATTTAATGTATGAGGAGAAATTTTGACAGATGACTCTTTTCAGCCTTGAGAAGACTGAAGGGAGACCTTATTGTTGTCTACAACTATCTATTCAGAGGATATAACGATGGCACAAGTCTTAGCAAGTCACAGTGATGGCTTAGGAAGCAAGATATGTCAAGGGGAATTTATAATAAATATAGATATATATTTTTTATTAATTTTTGTTTTTTAATCTGTGGATGATATTGGTCAGACACTGGAACAGGCTGTCCAGGGAAACTTCAGGACTGAAAATATTCAGAATGGGGTTGGACAAGACCCTAAGCAGCCTGACTTATATTGGCTGAGGAACCTGACTTATGTTGGCCTTGCTTCGAGTGGGGTTTTGGACTCTGTGACATCTAGGATCCCTTCTAACAGAAATTATTCTAAGACTCTATGATACTGTGTTGAAGGGACTGTCTGTCCTACCCTGATGACCCTACTCAAAATGAAATACCTACATCAATAATTTAACATTGTTTGATCTGTTATTGAGAACAGACCAGCAGAGACTACAAGATTTTAGTAATCCACTCTCAACAAAGGTAGAAACTTGCATTTTTACTAACAGAATTTTAATCTTTTTCTCCAGAATATTTTTTTCTCTGTTATCTGAATTTTAATATTGTTCTCCAATGTATTTACAGTTATTCCTCCAAATACAGTTTTCAACCCAAATCAATATTTATTTACAATAACTTAATTCAGATAACCACACAAGAATTCCATGCAGAATCATAGAAAATAGGGTTTAAGAACCATCAGAAAACATTCTTGCTGATGCCAATTCATGTTAATCCAGTAACAGATATTCCAGTCTTCCTCTATGTGGGAGTGAAGTACTCCATTATCTTTCAAGTAGAAGGGTGTTTGTATGTGTGTATGTATGTTATCTAGCCAACATCCCTTCAGTACTATACCCAATCCACAATGTAATATATCTGAACACAAAGAAAGAGAAACTTTCAGGTTCAGGCTGCATCTAAGTTTAACATGTTTTATTTACCTTAAAGAGGTAGTTTTAGAGTGGTTTCTAGGGGTAGTGACAAGTATGAACTTGTGGTTGGAAAGAGAGAATAATTCTTCAAAGATGATGGGGATAATAATTTTCTACCATAATTGTGTTTTCATTAAGATTTAGTCTATTTAAAATAAGCTATTTTAAAATGGTCATTGATGTTTCTTTAAAGATCTGCATTTTTGTCCTTTATTTATGATCTGGATTATCAAGATATTTTTACATCTGTAAATACAGATAAGCCTCCTAGGATGACAGACAGACTTCACTCTAAAATTACCTGTGTGTGGCATGAAACTTATTTGCCAAATTCATTAAAGTCTTAGTTTCATGCATCCTGCAGCACTGGACTGAGGAGTAAAGACAGTAAGCACAGCTGTTTAGCATGCTCTTCCCAAGTGCTTCCTTGTGAAACCCATCAAAGTAGATGTCTTTTTCGTTATCAAACACAGGGTAGAAAGAGAATCCACAAATATAGATGAAAATGATACGTCAGATTTCTCTTTGTCTTTTACAGGGTTTATAGACTAGCAACATGTATTGAAAAAAAGAAAAGAAAAGAAAAAGAAAGGAGCAAAATAGAGAAACTAATGTAGACTATAACAAGTAGCCTTCACAGCATCCTGCTTGTACTACTGAATCTATATTGGCATATCATTAGAACAAAAGTGAAACAATACTAAAAACTACAGAAAAAATGTGGCCTATGTTTTTAGTTTCAGATGAGGTGAATAACTTAACTTTTCTCTAGAAAGTAACATTGTAGCAGATGAATAAAGTTAATTTTTATAGGCTTTATCAAGTGGCTGTATGGCTAATATTCAAAACACCTGTGTAAATACTAATGAAAACACTCTTGTAAAAACTGCACTATTGTAATGCTCTGACCTAGGCAGAGCTTTTGAGAACTGTCAAAGTTTGTTTAGGATTTTCAAAATGATACCTTTATATTTGATATATCTGAGAAGTATACACAACCAGAAGGAAAGCCTGGTAAACAATAGCCAACGATATTTTTTTATTTTTTTTTTTTTATTTCCTCTTCAGAGGACATGTTTTAGCAGTGAAACAACTACCCACATGCTGATTTTTATCCAGTAAATCCTGGTTCCTGGGAACAAGCAGACAAAAGCCATCAGAACTCAACTAAAGCACAAGAAAAAGGGCAATTTCTCATGAGCAATGTGAATTTTACAAATTTCTACTACTGTCCTTATGGATTAGGAAGAATTAGCATATCTATTATGGATAATGGACTACTAAAAGCTTTGTAAGTAGCTCTTTTAATTTTTTTTCCAGGTACATGAATACTCCAAAACAAGCTCTGACAATTTATCTTGACTTCTTTGAGTTATAACTTGATTTCTTGGCTATTTTCAGTCTCTTCTGAAAAAAAGTAACTCAGCTATTCAACAATAAATGTTTTATACCTGATTTCAGTAGTAATTTCTATAAAGATAGTCTGTATGTGCTACTGTGTCAGTGACATATTTCAGCTATATAAAGGTGAAATTATATACTTTACTAAAAATAATGCATTTACTTATTTAATATTTAGAAGTTTTATTTAGTAGAGTTTTAGAGAACTGTATTAAATTTAAACTTAAGGAACCTGTTACTAACAAATTTGTAAGATAAACTCTCATAAGAATATATTTTACAATAGGAAATAAAAATGATACTAAATATTTTTCCTGAAGTATAAATGTACTCTGAGGAAACCTATTGTTGGGTTCTTTTAAATTTATTTATCATACAAACTAATATAAAGAATTTTTAAGGTAGTCCTATGAATATTACATGTGTACAGTAGAAGTTAAAAAAATGGCTAGTATATGAATTATTGAAGAATACTTTGGTAACAGCTTGCTCATTGAATATTTTTTTCTCTTCAAATTCACCTTGTTTTCATGTTAATGTCTTTAGAAAAGTCAGTTCAGTACTTTTTCTGTTACAAACTTTTCAATAAGTAGACATAAATAATGCATTAGTGGCAATATTGTTCTAATAACTTATTTAAGGCATAATTAATTCACAGCTTTAGGCATATTTAAATAAGGGTCTGCTTTTAAGTTCGTAGCTTTCAACTAAGCTTGTCTCAGGCTGGTAAATACGACAATCTGAGGGAAAAATGCAAAAAAAAAGACAAGACAAAGAAAAAAAAAATCACAGTTCCAATGGTCTCATTTGGAAAGCATAATCTATAGGAAACATATGCTGCAAAATAAATTACCTGAAATATCTGAGCCCACACAACAAATCTCTTTCACCTCCTTTTTAATTTGCTTGCAAGTTTATAATAGCCATCTCTGGGTTCTTCTTTGTTATTCCCCAGTTCCTGCTTTTCATGCAGAGGAGTTAATGGGGTTATAATTTCATAATTAAAGCAGATAATTTTAATTTCTCTGATGACTCTTTATTATCATAATCTTGTTAAGATTATAGTGTTCATTTGTTGATGCATATGATCATTTGGCTTTTGTAGAAGCTGTTTGTGCTATTGAGCCACTAAATAATTAAACAAGAACATTCCAACTAGCAAAGTCTTACTGTTAATGGAAGACCAAAGTCAGAATTAACTCTCTGTAAACCTGTTAAGGGATTCAGACAGAAAATATACCACTGATGTACTGTCAGTTATCAAATACAAGATGAAGCTTAATTAACTGAGTATCTAATTTCAGATTTAATGAAGAGTTGGCCTTCTAGATTGGACAACAGTGTAGGCTTTACCAGGACAACAAACATAAAAATAAACACTTTTAAACTACTTAGGTAACTATGACAAGACCAATACGAGGCCCAGGAAGGAAGAGCCTGAGGAAGAATGCTTGATACATAGTCCTGGGTAAAATGCTGCCTCGATTGCTTTAGTTGTCTTCTGCAGTTGTGGTGGGTTGACCCTCACTGGACTCCAGGTGCCAACCAAAGCCACTTTATCACTCCCCTCCTCAACTGAACAGGGAAGGGAAAATATTACTATTGTCATTTCAATACATCGAGAATAAATTGCTCAGTGAAAAAAATCTATCCTTTGGTCATATATTAACTGGGTATATTTTTCACTTTTTTCCAACCTACCTGTATTAGGAGTTACATCCCAAGGGAATTACTGTAATGAATTTATTAAAAAAAAATAAAAATAAAAAATAACATAACCAACATTTTTGTAGATATTATCTACATTTCCCTGAATATATTTATTTATGGACATAAAATAGTTGAAATTTAATGAAGAAACATACTAGAAATAATCTTAAACTGGAGATCATGTCTTTAATCTACTGCATGTATTACATGTTATGGTAACAAAAGTTCAGATAATTTTGTTTGTCCCTTACTGAGTTCCTTGTCTTTTAAGATTCTCAGCATTTTTCATGCTCCTAATGAGACTACCAAGTGGCAGTGTTTACTGGTATCTTGATGACACTATCTCTTTTCCTGTGTAAATCTAACCTCTATATGGTTCTTCTATTCTTTAGTCATAAAATGAAATCTTCTAGTGATTCCACCAATTGAGAACCTGAAAATGGAAAGAAGAAATCTTATATTGGTTTTCACTATGAAAAATTGCATTAACGACATAATGACTACTCTGTATGTGACTGTCCTTGTTTGGCTAGAAGAACAAGAAAGCAAACTGTATCTAGCAATGTTACTTCCTTGTATTATATGCAGAAAGAGACTGATTGATAAATGAAGACAGAAAATGACCCTTTCTTAATTGTGTAACTTTCATTCTAGAGGCTGTTTAGAGGTCTCAGGGCGCACATTGTGTCTCTTATCCTTGGTATGGCTTCCTCAAATGCTTCTGTAAGTATAAATTGAAGTCCTACAGAACCCCAGTGGGCTTGTCTTGAAGCCTATGTGGAGAGAAACAACCACAAAAGAATTGCAAAAAAACTATATAGTGAAGACTGGATTTTAGCCATCAGATTATTTTCATCAAAACTAAATTATGCTTGTGTAAAATATTAGCATATTTCTGACAGCTTTTATCCTTATTTGATAAGGCATGTATCAAATGACACATCTAATCACAATATCTGCCTATCAGATAATAAATGCTTTGCTGTTAAAGGCAGATTATTATACCCTTATTCAGTTGGAATTGAAATTACGAGGAATTCTCAAGGTGCAGAGACTATTCAGCATGTGTAAGTGAAAAAAAAAACCTATGGCTTGTGGATGATACATTCTCTTGTGAATGAATTAGCATGAAGTATAATTCATGGAAAACAGACTTGATCACTTTTTAGATTAGTTAATTTAAATCATACAGGTAATTAACCATTAAACTTTACTTAGCATGTAACTGCAGGAAATCCTGTACCTGCAGGAACAAATTATCCAGAATTATCACTATGTTTCTTGTATCCATAGAGGGTCCCCCGACTGCTACCTTTCAGAAGTCTACTAATCATAGGTTCATGTTTCTGAACAAATAAATTAGTATGTCATTTTTGCAAAGACAGACAATAAGGAAATGACTTTGAACATATCTGCATTATCTGTTAAAAAAAGTTTAAGATATAAGTACAAAGTCAATACTAGAAAGAAAAGGCAAAGTCAACCAGAAAGTTAACAAGGGAGTTCACTGCAGTCTGGATTCTCTGTGATCCCTGCTGCAAGCCTTCCTCCCACGCAGGGGTTTTGTGGCTGTTTGGCTAGGTCCAAGACCCACCTCAGACATGGCACAACTGAATAACCTTAGCTCAGAGTACTGTGAAAGACCTGTCAAAAAGTTTATTAACAGATAATAAATGCAAAAAAAAAAAAAAATAGTACAAACTGAGGGAGACAGAATTGTTGTTAGGAGAAAGTATTGGGCCAGATCTAACAGCCCAAGAAAGGTGAGGGTGCTGCAGTCCCATGTTCCCAGGTCCAACCATTTGTGAGGCTGAACATGTATTCCCAGTAAACACATGCACAGAGAGCACACATATATACCACATGTGTGTATATATATATATATATATATATACATGCATGAACACAGACAGCACTAACAATCTTGTCCTATTCACTGCTTTAGCTGAGCAGGATAAAGGTCCATTACTAGGAAGTATTTGTGTGGATCCTTGCAAAGTAGCTAGCAGGGCTCATTGAAAGAGCTTTAAATGAAATTTAAAGGGGGAAAGGGATGAAATCAGGATTGTGAGAAATAAGCCAATGTTTGAGGGACAGTGTGCTAACAAGGTCCTTTGGTCTGCCATCTCAGTGGAGGTAGGGGATGAAGAGACATGTGACAGCAAAGATGCAAGGATTATTGATGAGTTAGAAACCACAGAAGCACCTCAAATTGGTCATGTAGGAATTAGAGCTTCTCCCCTAAAAAAGTAGGTGGGATGAATATCCCTACTGATAGCCGTACTGAAGTGCTTCTACACCAATGCATGCAGCACGGGCATCAAACAGGAGGAGCTGGAAGCCATTGTGCAGCAGGAAAATTATAACATAATTGTCATCATGGAAACATGGTAGTTTGACTCCCATGACTAAGGTGATGCAGTGGATGGCTATAATCACTTCAGAAGGGATAGGTAACGAAAAAGAGGCAGTGGGGTAGCCCTGTAGGTTAGGAAATGTTTTGATTGTCAAGAGTTTAATGATGGTGATGATATTGTTGAGTGTTTAGAGGTAAGAATCAGGGGGAAGGCCAACAAGGCAGATTTCATAGTGGGAGTCTGTTATAGACCACCCCCCCAGGATGAAGAGGCAGACATAATTTTCTATAAGTAGCTGGGAGAAGTCTCACAATTGCCAGCCCCTGTTCTCATGGGGGACTTCAACCTTCCAAATGTCTACTGGAAACACAATACAGCAGTGAAGAAACAGTCTAGGAGGTTCCTGGAGTGTGTGGAAGATAACTTCCTGACACAGCTGGTGAGTGAGCTGAGGAAAGTTGCCCTGCTGGAACTGTTGTTTGCGAATAGAGAAGGACTTGTGGGTGATGTGATGGTAGGAGGTCGTCTTGGGCATTGTGATCATGAAATAATAGACTTTTTTATTCTTGGAGAAGTAAGAAGGGGGGTCAGCAGAACTACCTTGGATTTCTCAAGGGCAGACTTTGGCCTGTTTAGGAGCCTGGGTGACAGAGTCCCTTGGGAGACAGTCCTGAAGGGCAAAGAGGTCCAGGAAGGCTGGACTTTCCTTAAGAAGGAAATCTTAAAGGCAAAGGAACAGTCTGATCCCATGTGCCAAAAGACAAGCCAGCAGGGAAAAAGACCAGCCTGGCTGAACAAGGAACTGTGTCTTGAACTCAGAAAACAAACAAACAAACAAACAAAACCAATCCAAAAACACATTTATGGCCTTTGGAAGAAGGGGCAGGCCACTCAGGAGTACAAGGATGTGTCAAGGCTGTGCAGGGAGAAAATTAGAAGGTCTAAAGCCCAACTAGAACTTAACCCGGCTACTACTGTAAAGACAACAAAAAATGTTTCTGTAAATACATTAGCAACAAAAGGAGGGCTAAGGAGAATGGATGGATGCATTGGGAAACATAATGACAAAGGGTGAGGAAAAGACCAAGGTCCTTAATGCCTTTTTTGCTTCAGTCTTTAATAGTAAACCAGTTGTTGTCCAGGTACTCAGTCCCCTGAGCTGGAAGACATGGATGAGGAGCAGAATGAAACCGCCATAATTCAAGGGAAAATGGTTAGTAACCTACTACACCACTTAGATATATGGAAGTCTGTAGAGTCAGATAGGATCCACCCAAGGGTGCTGAGGGAGTTGGCTGAAGTACTCATCAAGCCACTTTCCATCATTTATCAGCAGTTTTGTCTAACCAGAGAGGTCCCAGTGGACTGGAAGGTGGCAAATGTGACACCCATCTACAAGAAGGGCTGGAAGGGGGATCTGGGAAACTACAGGCTTGTCAGTCTGACCTCGGTGCCAGGGAAGTTTATGGACTAGATCATCTTGAGTGCCATCACGTGGCATGTGCAGGACAACCAGGTGATCAGGCCCAGTCAGCACTGGTATATGAAAGGCAGGTCCTGCTTGATTAAACTGATCTTGTTCTATGACAAGGTGACCCACTTAGTGAATGAGGGAAATGCTGCGAATGTTGTCTACTTAGACTTTAGTAAAGCCTTTAATATTGTTTCCTACAGCATTCTGTAGAAACTGTCTGCTCATGGCTTGGACGAGCATACTCTTCACTGGGTGGAAAACTGGCTGGACTGCCAGTTGTGGTGAATGGAGTTAAATCCATCTGGAGGCCAGTCACAAGTGGTGTTCCCCAGAGCTCAGTGATCTAGACAAGGGGAGAGATTGCACCCTCAGTAATTTTGCAGATGACACCAAGTTGGGCAGGAGTGTTAATGAGGGTAGGGAGGCTCTGCAGATGGACCTAGGAAGACTAGACTCACTGTCCAGAGGTATTTAAAATATATGTAGGAGTGGCTCTTAGAGACATGGTGTAGTGGTGGACTTGGCAGTGTTATGTTTATGGTTGGACTTTATGATCTTAAAGGTCTTTTCCAACCAAAATGATTCTATGATGTTATGACTGTCTGTGTGTACATTAGCACATTGTGGATCCCTCCAACAGCTGTGCTCAGACACTCATTTTGTTCAGTACCTGTCGCTGAATCTCAGTCTCAACAGTTGCTGGCACTGCAATATAGGGGTCCTGGGGCCACAGTTCCCTCCAGTTACTGCTACAGTCTCATTCATGCATGCATGCACATACATACATGAATAATTGTCTGAGATTCTGCTGATCCCCCAGTAATCAACTGCCCCCATGGTCTCACCCTTAGAGGCACACATACATACACACATACACAAGGGTCTTTTGCCCCTTGAGAATCCCTGACCCCACAGTCTCTTTGGCAGCTGGTAGGGACTCCTTCGATCTCCCCAGTAGCCAGTTCCTCCCATGGTCTTGTCCTTAGAATCACACAAACTAGTCTGGCTCCCAGGTCTCCTATGTACTCACTGGCTAGACCTGCTTGATCTTTAGTATTTATTGGACACACCCTCACACACCCAAACTCAGCTCCCAAGTTCTTATCCGAAAAGTTGTTGTTTGTCAATTGACTCCAGTGTGTACTGATATATTAGATTATTCCTTTCTAGGTACAGGACTTTACATTTTCCTTTGTTGAACTTTATGTTCCTGTCAGCCCATTTCTCCACCTTGTTGAGGTCTCTGTGAATAGTAATCCTACTCTCCAGTGTATCAACTACTTCCCCAGTTTGGTATCATCTAAGAATTTGGCATCAGTGCACTCTAGTTTATTGTTCTCGTCACTAGTAAAGACACTAAACATTACCCACACCACTATCAACCCTTTAGGACACTACTATTAAAGAGACATCATTTGGATTTTGTGCTGATTTAGATTTTTCCACCTGCAGGGTAGTCCACTTATTCAAACTGTATGTCACCCATTTGGCTATAAGGATACTATGGCAGATTATGTCAAAGATTTGTTAAAGTCAAGATAAAAGACTTGTACTGTTCTGCCCTCATCTATTGAGGCATCTGTCTTGTTACAGAAGGCAATCAGGTTGGTTAGGCAATATTTGCCCCTAATAAGTCTGTGCTGACTGTTGCAAATCACCTTCTTACACTTCATGTGTTTGGACATGTCTTCCAGGAGGATTTGCTCCATTAAATTCCTAGGGATGAGGTTAGGCTAACTGATCTGTATTCTCTAGATTCTCTTTCTTTCCCTTCTCTCTTTCTGCACCCACTTATCCTCAAAAAAGAATAATGTAATAATAGTTCATCTGTTTAAATGTACAAGTTACTTTTAACTTATGAATATGAGTTTCAAGTAGGCAACAGGTTGAGGAGTAAAAAACTGACCCAATGGCATATTTGTTCTCATTGACGGATTTTGGCGTTTATGTAGTATGGTACTGGAAGAAGTGAACAGCATTAGTAGCCTAGCAACTTTGTCCATTTGCTACATAGGAAACAAAGGTTCTTGTCTTTTGATTCCCACTCCAGGAAGCAGGTGACTGAATTTGAATTTTTTTAAGTCTGAGAATTTGAAAATATATGTGTCTTTTGGCTCTGTATTTCACTCCTCATTGAAACTTCATTTGGCTTTTGTTCTGCAAATTATAGTCAGCTCATGACATGGATTACATCTTTGTGTTTGTTTTTGAAGGAAAAATTATTGAACCCCAAACCTTCTTAAACCTTCTTCCCATGATTCCACTAAGACCTATTTAGATTTTTTCTTCCTTGACCTGGAAACAAAATAGACTTTTTTTTTTTTTTTTTTAAGAACAAAACTTATAATTATTTGTAACTAGTTATGGTTTTGATTCATTTCTTTTGTTATCTGAATTCAAAGATGACATGAATGCTGATAGATAAATAAATAAATAGCATTTATTTCCACTTACATTAAATTATTTCATGCATTACTAATGTAAACACACATAAATTGCCACAAATTTTACACAAAGTAAATTCAGATGCAACATGGACGTGAAGACTAATAAAGAAAAAAAAGATGCAGAGTGCTTTAGCAACATGTAAAAATTATTACAAGATGGTTTTGGAGCAAGGAGTTAGAAACCACCATTATCATCATACCTTTCCTAGCAAAAGACTTGGGATGCTGACAATGCACTATAGTTAGCCCCCTCTCCTCCTTCCCCTCCACTAAACCAATATTCTTAAGGTCTTCTATGAAGTGAAAGCATCACCTAGAAGTATTTTAAAGTGAACTAGGGTTTTTCCACACACATAAATTACTTGAATTGTTGGGCTAGCATCACTGTAACTGGACTGGGATTCAAACCTTTTGGAATTAGATACATAAGGATATTTAGAAATCTGTAAGTTTTTTATTAATATTTTGACAGTTTCCGGTATTGTCACTTATTTGCCTTTTTGCTGATATTGATACTGAGTGTATAATTCACTGACTGCTGATGAATTACATTAAGAAATTTTGTAATAAATTCATAAGTTACTAATCCAAATTTGTTTTAAACCATCATACTTTATATATTTATATATATATATAAAGATATTTAAAAATTCAAAATGTATTTCTTCGTTTTACTGTAACATTGATTTCAGTTTCTCAATGAATCAAATATCTGCTTAGACTCAGCCACTCCTTTGACCTTTTCTTATCATACACCAATAGATCATTGGACCATTCTGTGCCACAGATAACAGGTTTCCCACAGATGAGGAAATACAGATGTCTGGTGAACCACTGATCTGGTCTATTAATGGTAGTTATAATTTGGTGGTAACTTCTTTCAGCTCTCTCCAGAACTGTTAGTACTTTCTCAGCTTTTTGTAGTGTGGAGCATAAGTGACCTGCCTTCCTTGCCTACTGATTTATATACCTCTGCCCAAGATATAGTTGTGGAAGGTAGTTCTTTTAATGGGGCCTTTCTCTTCCTACTTAATTTCTAAGCACTAACACTGCCACAGCAAAAACAAAAAGAAGCTTTAAACAAAGTTCTGTTTAGGTACAGCTGAAGATACACATGTGAAGAAAGCACTCTAAGGGACTTGCATTTATAATTATGTAGTTTTACTTTAACAACTGAATACAAATTTTTAATTTATTTTTATTTCATTTCATCAAAATAGTGATCTTCAACAATGCTTTAATAAATTCATAGATATAGTCTGCATGCATTTGCTATTTAATGAGCAACAAGATTGTCCTGGTTTTGCTAGGATAGAGT